>NC_069502.1:1163877247-1163977247 GCF_027579735.1 Bombina bombina
TGAAAAAAATAAAAATAAATAGAATTATTTTGAATAATGAATAGGCGATAAGCCTGCCCAGTCTATTTTGTTAAAATGAGGTCAATCTATCCCTATCTATCTGTCCCTGTCCCTCTGTCCCTCTACCGCTGTCCCTATCCTTCTGTACCTGTCCCTATCCCTCTGTCCCTGATCCCCCCTCAAACAGCTCTCTAACCCTCCCCCCTCTATTGTCACCAGTTTAGGTACTGGCAGCTGTCTGCCATTACCTATAAACACCTTTTATTTAATTTATTTTTTTATTTTTTTCTGTAGTGTAGTGGTCCCACCACCTCACCACCCCTAAACCCCTTTTCTGTAGTGTAGCTGCCCCATCCCTCCCTGCCTTTTTTTTTTTCTGTAGTAGGGCACTCCCACTCCCTCCCCCCTCCGCTGCTGAGCTGCCTACCCTCCTCCAGCCTACACCTCCCGCCGGCACCAGCAGAAGATCGTTACAGACGGTGACACAAACAGTGTCATTGTCTGTAACGATCAGGCATCTGGCCTCATATGGAGGCGGAGAACTGATCGCGCTCCGGCTCAATATGTGGCAGATGCTTGAAGCTTCAGGAGCTCCAGCTCTTAGCTGTTATGTTACGGCTGAGAGCTGGAGCTCCTAAAGCTGCCTCGCGCTGCAGGCTGCGCGCGACAGACACATTACAAACGCGATTATGTTGTAGATGTATGTCTGGTATTAAATTTACTACAGTGACAAGAGGCCCTCTTGAGTGCCGTGCCCTTGGTCAAGGGCCGACTTTGCTGAATGGTCAGTACGCCTCTGATGTGTGTGTGTGTATATGAAATTGACAACTGGTCAAAAAAACAAAAAAATATGCAGTGTATTAAGACTTCAAATAATGCAAAGAAAACAAGTTCATATTGGTTTTTACATAACTTTTTTTTTAATCAATAATTGAAGAAAATACATTTTCTTACCAGAAGAATATAAAGATTATTTATATGATAATAATAACTCACAGTAGAAAAAATGCACAAGTAAAAAGCAAACAGAACTGCCAATTGACAGCCACAATAACTATTAATAGTTGTTAGTACTGATGCTGGTCCGCCTACAATAAATGTCCCCTGCATTTTCAGTTGCACATGCAGAATTTTAAATAGCTAACTGAAAAATATTAAAACGTGCACTGCTAAACTGTCATACAAGAAAAAGGCTAACTAGACAAGAAGAAAGCTGTGGGCGGAGCTTAGTGGCCATTTTCAGTTGCTAACAAACGATGATTATTTAAAAGTTTCATGTACTGCTTATAAGCTTATAGATGTGGAACCTGTTGCAAGATGCTTGTCTGGTATGTAACAATCCTATACTATAAAAGGCCAAGTGTGTTTGTCCGAAGCTGTCATGCGCAGTAGAGACAGCACGAGGACAAACACACCTGGCCTAAGTCTCTAACTGTTCTGCCAACTGCGCCGAGCAGAAGTGGGCGTGACCGAGCGTGAAGGGGGCGGAGCCTAACGCGAAGGCCCGTGAAGGGGGCGGAGCCTAGCGTGAAGGCCCGTGAAGGGCCGTGGAGAGAGCTCAAACAGCTCAAGAGAGGGTGGAGAGATGTGGGGAGAGGGGGGGGGAGATGTGGAGTGAGGGGGAAGATGTGGAGAGATGTGGGGAGAGGGGGGAGATGTGGAGAGAGGGGGGAGATGTGGAGAGAGGGGAGAGATGTGGGGAGATGTGGAGAAAGGGGGGAGATGTGGAGAAAGGGGGGAGATGTGGAGAGAGGGGGAGATGTGGAGAGAGGGGAGAGATGTGGAGAGATGTGGGGAGATGTGGAGAGAGGGGGGAGATGTGGAGTGAGGGGGGAGATGTGGAGAGATGTGGGGAGATGTGGAGAGAGGGGGGAGATGTGGAGAGAGGGGGGAGATGTGGAGTGAGAGGGGAGATGTGGAGAGATGTGGGGAGATGTGGAGAGAGGGGGGAGATGTGGAGAGAGGGGAGAGATGTGGAGAGAGGGGGGAGATGTGGAGAGGGGGGGGGAGAGAGAATGAGAGAGAGAATGAGAGAGAGAGGGGAGAGAGAGAGAGGGGGAGAGAGAGAGAGGGGGGAGAGAGGGGGGGGGAGAGAGAGAGGAGGGGGGAGAGGGAGAGAGAGACAGAGAGATAGACAGGGGGAGAGAGAGAGAGGGGTGAGATAGAGAGAGAGAGAGAGAGAGGGGTGAGATAGAGAGAGGGGAGAGATAGAGAGAGAGAGGGGGGGGGGGAGAGAGAGGAGGGGGGAGAGGGAGAGAGAGACAGAGAGATAGACAGGGGGAGAGAGAGAGAGGGGTGAGATAGAGAGAGAGAGAGAGAGAGGGGTGAGATAGAGAGAGGGGAGAGATAGAGAGAGGGGAGAGAGAGAGAGAGGGGAGAGAGAGAGAGGGGAGAGAGAGAGAGGGGAGCGAGAGAGAGATAGGGGGAGAGAGTGCAAAAGAGAGGGAGGAGAGAGAGAAAGCAAAAGAGAGTGGGAGGGAGAGAACGCCAGGGGTGGGACCACTGTACTGCAAAAAATGGCCCGTGTGAACGGGCTTTAGGACTAGTAAGTAATAAAGAATAAAAATTGGGTCTAGACTGTCCCTTTAAAAGGACATTCAGCTCTTTTTCAGCCCATTAAAATAAAAAATCTTTTTGTATTATTAATTTTTTTAAAGTAATGTTAGTTTTTTTTTTTAGTTTAAGTTAAAAAAAAATAAAATTATGTTAAAAGGGGGTTTTAGGTTTAGGGGTTAATAGTTTAATTTAGGTAGTTGCGATGTGGGGGGCAGCGGTTTAGGGGTTAATAGCTTTATTTAGTGTTGGTGATGTGGGGGGATGGCGGTTTAGACGTTAACAGCTTTATTTATTGTTGGGGATGTGGGGGAACGGCAGTTTAGAGGTTAATAGCTATATTAACTGTTGGCGATGTGGGGGGACGGTGGTTTAGGGGTTAATATTTTTATTTAGTGTTGGCTATGTGGGGGGGCGGTTTAGAGGTTAATATGTTTATTTAGTGTTGGTGATGTGGGGGTAAGTCGGCTTAGGGGTTAATAGTTTAATTTAAGTAGTTGTGATGTGGAGAGACAGCAGTTTAGAGGTTAATAGCTTTATTCAGTGTTAGTGATGTGGGGGGATGGCAGTTTAGAGGTTAATAGGTTTATTTAGTGTTGGCGATGTGAGGGGGAGGCGGTTTAGAGCTTAATGGGTTTTTATTTAGTGTTGCGATGTGGGGAGATGGTGGTTTAGAGGTTAATAGGTTTTTATTTAGTGTTGGCAATGTAGGGGGACGGCGGTTTAGATCATTTCGTTTCGGCATATTCCTTATGTTAAGTTAAATCGTTTTTCGGATTCATTCGTTATTTCGGATCCATTATTTATTCATATTCATTATTTTACTCTAAACTTTAGAATAGAATAATGAAAATGAATAAAGAATGGATCAGAACGAATGAATATGCCAAAACTAAATTATTTATTTAACTAATAAAAACTAAACAAAACAAACTCTTTTTGGTTGTGCACATGTCTAGTATTTTGCAGCCCCCTCTTGTGAAAACTAAAGTAACTAAAGTACCGCCACAAAAAAAGCCCTGTGTGTATGTGTATATAAATATATATATATATAGAGAGAGTATATATATATATATATATATATACACACACAGCAGGATGTCCTGGCCTGGAAGGTCTGCACAACACATTAAAATCACTTGAACTCTGTGAAAACTAAAGAGTCACCAGTTGTTGTAATGATATATATGACAGCCAAGAGGATATGGTATAGAAAATAAAGAGCTAAGGTAAGGAGAAGAGTATGACTATGTCAGGATAAGCTCCTTCTATAGCGGGAGCTAAAATTATTTTTACTCTATCTAATCAATCTCAAATATCAATCATAAAACATAGCATATATAAAATGACAGAGGAACAAACAATTTCAGACTAAGCTCCGTCTATGGCGGGAGATGTGATTATTATTACTCTTGCTGATAGGTTTGAAATCAAACACTACAGGCAATTATTATTTAAATTAGAACAGAGTAAGCATATACAGTAGAAGGAGCTTAGCCTGAGATAGTCATACTCCTCTCCTTACCTTAGCTTTTTATTTTCTATACCATATCCTCTTGGCTGTCATATATATCATTACAACAACTTGCGACTCTTTAGTTTTCACAGAGTTCAAGTGATTTTAATGTGTTGTGTGTGAGGAACGTTCGGCTGTCAATCTTTCCAATAAAATTTGTATAAATGTATGTTTGATGCCCCCATATACAGTATATCATTATTTTGTTATGATTAACACTCACCTTTTTTGTATTTAGAATAAGGCAATCTTGTCTGTACACTACTTGGTGTGCTTTTCTTATATAAGTTTGACTAGAATCCCTGAAGGGAGACATCTATAGGCCAAGATGATCTGTGCCAGCTGTTACCTTCAGAAGATTACACCTGCAGATGATGTTCAGGCATACCTTTTGGCATTTGGATGGACTGCTGAGAGAGAAGGATGACCTGCAAGTGATTGGGCAAGCATATTGGCACCTTTTTGAGTGGAGAACCCATAAAGCCTTTTAAGATTTAGAGCTACAACAAGCAGGGACTATTTCAAGCTGAAATATGAGATCCTGGCAAGGCTGAGACTGAGTGACTATAACAGTGCATTTCCAAAGATTTCATGCATGGACCTTGTATCCAGAGAAGCCTATCCGGTCTCAGATGTTTTATCTTATACAGCTCACTCGCAAATGGCTACAACCAGAGATGAATTTTTCCAACCATATTGTGGAACTCCTAGTGATAAACCAGTCCCTGAGAGGTTTACCTGCAGCCGTGCAATGTTGGGTTAGTCAGAGTTATCCCTAGTCAGCAGATCAGTTGATTAGTTTGGTGGAGAGATATGTTGCAGCGGAGGGCAAGCAGGGGTCTGTTCAATCAGAGCGAGTGCAGAGAGTGAGAAATCAAGATGCTGCAAGACCTAGTAAGACTGTTCTTGGTTTGAGGGACTCTGAGAAACATAGGATATACCCTTGGGGACCCCCAGGAGTGTTATTCCTTTAAAAGGATATATTTGGGTAGCAGATTATGTAATAAAATGTTTTTGTTGCAATAAACTGGGTCAAAAAGTAAAAGATTGTCCCTTAATAGATGATGCAATGCAACATGGGTAATACTGATGGACAAAATTGCATGTTAAATTACTTAGAATCTGCTATTCCTCGGTGTGATTATAAATGGTAAAAAGGCAAAAGCATATAGATTTAGGTAGTATGGCTACAATAGTAGCGAAATTCCTTGATTACAAATTAAGTCTAAAGGACTGAAAAAAGGATACTGTTTATTCACACTATTAATCCCTTACTATAATGTGTGGTTGGTGTGTTAAAAAAGTACTTTATTGTATCTCTTTATTTAAAGTGGGTGTAAAATTAAAAACGTTCAGGAGGAACGGGAAGGGGCGGAGCTGAGATCCGACGTCGTGTGAGGCTGAGAGTTTGGGAGCAGGCCGTTACATTGGAGGTCTGCAGGGAAAATGAGCTGAAGGGGTGACTCGTATCCAGGAGGGACACTAGTGGCCTCTTCAACACATGGCTGGTGCCGCTAGGCAGGATCCCAAAAAGCCGCAGTTTGAAGGAAATGCAAAAGACCACTTCGCGGTGATGGGATTAACAGCCGAGGAATAGACCAGGTTGAGATCTGAAACAGCTCTGTTTCACCGAAAGGATATAGTTCCTCTTAATTTGAATAATATAAGAATAATTGGGCTTCCAGAAGGAGCAGTAGATAAGGATTTAATGCATTTCGCCACTGTCCAACTCCCCTTATTGCTAAATTTAACAGTTAATCCTAATCAGTTCACAGTAGAACGGGTACATAGAATTGGGGTAGTAAGAGAGCATATAGAAAATACAAGGAAATCAAGACCTGTGGTTATAAAGTTTCTAAACTTTCAGGATAAGGTTAAAATTTTGCAGAGTTTCAGAGCACAGAAAGAAGTACTTTTTTGAGGGGAAGAAAATACTAATGTTCCAAGATTTTTCAGCTGAGGTGGCCAATAAGAGAAGGTTATGTGAACCCGTTTGCTCACGGTTGATCAAAGAAGGTAGAAGCATACGGCTGTTATACCCTGCTAAAATTAGCCTTAAAACCAAAGATGGCTTTAGGATATTTGATAATGTCCAAGAAATTGAGGAATATTTGAAAGAGGAATGATACATGTAGCTATTAGAACCCAGAGTTGAATATGATTGGGTGCATAATATATCGGATAGGGGTGAGTAGGGCGTGTGTGGGTGTGTTGTTGTTTTTTTCTCTTCTCTTTGTTGGCCTCCCTATTTGTCTTGATTATTTTATTTAACTTGAGCTTAGGTTGGGTGGGGGAAGTAATCTATACACCAGGAGGGACACTAGTGGCCTCTCCAACACATGGCTGGTGCCGCTAGGCAGGATCCCAAAAAGCCGCAGTTTGAAGGAAATGCAAAAGACCACTTCGCGGTGATGGGATTAACAGCCGAGGAATAGACCAGGTTGAGATCTGAAACAGCTCTGTTTCACCGAAAGGATATAGTTCCTCTTAATTTGAATAATTGGGACTGTGGAACCTGAGGAGGGCACTTTTTGGTCAATGCTTCAATCTCGAAGGGGACTACAAGTAATAGATAAGTGACACACTTGCTGATGCAATATGTTTTTCCTTATGTACCAGAATGACTGTCTACATTAATTATATATGGCTTGTGGTTAAGGCATGCTGGGATTAAGTGGCGAATAGCAGCAAATCTAAAGCCACGCAGAGTTAAAATCTAATATTGGGGTATGGTGAACATGCTAAGGGGATACCACTCTCAAAGTTAAAGATAAAGAGTATGGAATATTGTGTTTCCCCACATACAAGTTAAAGGAGTGAAAATAATTACTATCTAAACCCAGCCTGGCTCTGGAAGGTTACACACAATATTAAGCCCCAGTCATATATATAAGCTACGCTCACCTTTCTGTGAGAAATTTATTGAAAATAAATTTATCTACAGAGATTTTGGCATTAGAGGTGGTAAAAGCTAGCACCTAGTGAAGTAGCTTGTTAAAGATGGAAAGTGGAGGGAAGAACTTTCTTCCTTTGGCTTCTTTTTCTAGGAGCTCCTAAGAAAGCTAAGGATCTCTCTTAATAAAGGCTGTTGGTCGCCTAAAAGACAGCGCTTGACTAGATAAGGTCTTGGGACTCTTTTTTTCTTTTTGTTACTTTCTAGGGAAGCCTTGTTAATAGACTCTGTGAAATCCGGCAATACTGTCTTAAACATTTGTGACTGTCATATAATTGTGGTATTTTTTTTTTTTTGCTTATTTTTTGTTTGAATATTTGCTGCCCTTTTTTCCCTTTTTTTCCTTTTGGGACACGTGACACGTATATGGTTTTAAATACGTGATATATAATTAGAAATTTTGACACCCGATACACAAAAGTTTGAACACATAAGATACATAGTTTTGTTTAAAGGGTTTTTGTTTTTGTTTTTTTCTCTAAGCTATTTGTGAGGTATATATACAAATAGATTTATATCATTGGAATTTGTAAATATATCACTTCACTTGGTTTATGGATAGGTTTGTTTCTACCACATCTAAGCATAAATCCACAGGTATGGCAAGAAACCGGAATCAAGATAAGAAAAACAGCAGACCTAGCTTAGATCCGGGGCTAGAGCTTTCTATGGAAGACAGTAGTCAGTCTTCTGATTTACTGAAACAGATTAGTGCACTTTTCCTTCCTAAATTTGATGCCATACAGAATAGTTTGGACTCACTAACACAAGAAATGAAACCATTTTCAACCAGAATCTTAGTTGAACAGAGGGTATCTGACTTGGAGGATAGAGACCTAGAACAGGAAACTTCAAATAATGCTCTAACTAGACAACTTAAAATGTTAAACACTAAGGTTGATGATTTGGAAAACAGGGTGAGAAGGAATAATATAAGAATAATTGGGCTTCCAGAAGGAGCAGTAGATAAGGATTTAATGCATTTCGCCACTGTCCAACTCCCCTTATTGCTAAATTTAACAGTTAATCCTAATCAGTTCACAGTAGAACGGGTACATAGAATTGGGGTAGTAAGAGAGCATATAGAAAATACAAGGAAATCAAGACCTGTGGTTATAAAGTTTCTAAACTTTCAGGATAAGGTTAAAATTTTGCAGAGTTTCAGAGCACAGAAAGAAGTACTTTTTTGAGGGGAAGAAAATACTAATGTTTCAAGATTTTTCAGCTGAGGTGGCCAATAAGAGAAGGTTATGTGAACCCGTTTGCTCACGGTTGATCAAAGAAGGTAGAAGCATACGGCTGTTATACCCTGCTAAAATTAGCCTTAAAACCAAAGATGGCTTTAGGATATTTGATAATGTCCAAGAAATTGAGGAATATTTGAAAGAGGAATGATACATGTAGCTATTAGAACCCAGAGTTGAATATGATTGGGTGCATAATATATCGGATAGGGGTGAGTAGGGCGTGTGTGGGTGTGTTGTTGTTTTTTTCTCTTCTCTTTGTTGGCCTCCCTATTTGTCTTGATTATTTTATTTAACTTGAGCTTAGGTTGGGTGGGGGAAGTAATCTATACACCTTGTTTGCAAAGGAAAAGAGGAGTTGCGATTGTGATTAGGAAACATTTAAAGAACAAAATTAAGAAAAAGATTTTAGATGAGCAGGGAAGATATATTATTATTATTATTATCGGTTATTTGTAGAGCGCCTACAGATTCTGCAGCGCTAATATATATATAATTTAGGTATAGATATTAAGGGACAACAGTTAATATAATGTAATTTTTATGGTCCTAATGACAGGAATGCAGATATTTGGAAAGCTTTACAACATAGTTTGGCCAAATATCCTACCAACAAAATGATTATAGGGGGAGATTTCAATATGGTCCATTCAACAGTATTAGATAGACCAAAATACTATAAGAAGAGCCCATATTGTCTTTCCAGAGAGTCTAACGGCTAGATTTAGAGTTTTGTCGGTAAGGACCCGCGTAGCTAACGCTGGCTTTTTTCTGGCCGCACCATAAAAATAACTCTGGTATTGAGAGTCCACATAAAGGCTGCGTTAGGCTCCAAAAAAGGAGCGTAGAGCATATTTAACGCAGCTTCAACTCTCGATACCAGAGTTGCTTACGGACGCGGCCAGCCTCAAAAACGTGCTCGTGCACGATTCCCCCATAGGAAACAATGGGGATGTTTGAGCTGAAAAAAAACCTAACACCTGCAAAAAAGCCGCGTTCAGCTCCTAACGCAGCCCCATTGTTTGCTATGGGGAAACACTTCCTACGTCTGCACCTAACACCCTAACATGTACCCCGAGTCTAAACACCCCTAGCCTTACACTTATTAACCCCTAATCTGCCGCCCCCGCTATCGCTGACCCCTGCATATTATTTTTAACCCCTAATCTGCCGCTCCGTAAACCGCCGCTACTTACATTATCCTTATGTACCCCTAATCTGCTGCCCCTAACACCGCCGACCCCTATATTATATTTATTAACCCCTAATCTGCCCCCCACAACGTCGCCTCCACCTGCCTACACTTATTGACCGCTAATCTGCCGAGCGGACCGCACCGCTATCATAATAAAGTTATTAACCCCTAATCCGCCTCACTAACCCTATAATAAATAGTATTAACCCCTAATCTGCCCTCCCTAACATCGCCGACACCTAACTTCAATTATTAACCCCTAATCTGCCGACCGGAGCTCACTGCTATTCTAATAAATGTATTAACCCCTAAAGCTAAGTCTAACCCTAACACTAACACCCCCCTAACTTAAATATAATTTAAATCTAACAAAATTAATTAACTCTTATTAAATAAATTATTCCTATTTAAAGCTAAATACTTACCTGTAAAATAAACCCTAATATATCTACAATATAAATTATAATTATATTATAGCTATTTTAGGATTAATATTTATTTTACAGGTAACTTTGTATTTATTTTAACCAGGTACAATAGCTATTTAATAGTTAAGAACTATTTAATAGCTAAAATAGTTAAAATAATTACAAAATTACCTGTAAAATAAATCCTAACCTAAGTTACAATTAAACCTAACACTATACTATCATTAAATTAATTAAATAAAATACCTACAATTACCTACAATTAAACCTAACACTACACTATCAATACATTAATTAAATACAATACCTACAAATAACTACAATGAAATAAACTAACTAAAGTACAAAAAATAAAAAATAACTAAGTTACAAAAAATAAAAAAATATTTACAAACATAAGAAAAATATTACAACAATTTTAAACTAATTACACCTACTCTAAGCCCCCTAATAAAATAACAAAGACCCCCAAAATAAAAAATGCCCTACCCTATTCTAAATTACTAAAGTTCAAAGCTCTTTTACCTTACCAGCCCTGAACAGGGCCCTTTGCGGGGCATGCCCCAAGAAGTTCAGCTCTTTTGCCTGTAAAAAAAAACATACAATACCCCCCCCCCCCAACAGTACAACCCACCACCCACATACCCCTAATCTAACCCAAACCCTCCTTAAATAAACCTAATACTAAGCCCCTGAAGATCATCCTACCTTGTCTTCACCTCACCGGGTATCACCGATCGGTCCTGGCTCCAAAATCTTCATCCAACCCAAGCGGGGGCTGGCGATCCATCATCCGGTGGCTGAAGAGGTCCAGAAGAGGCTCCAAAGTCTTCATCCTATCCGGGAAGAAGAGTAGATCCGGACCAGCAACCATCATCTTCCAAGCGGCATCTTCTATCTTCATCCGATGAGGACCGGCTCCATCCTGAAGACCTCCACCGCGGACCCATCTTCATCCGGCGACGTCCAACTGAAGAATGATGGTTCCTTTAAGGGACGTCATCCAAGATGGCGTCCCTCGAATTCCGATTGGCTGATAGGATTCTATCAGCCAATCGGAATTAAGGTAGGAATATTCTGATTGGCTGATGGAATCAGCCAATCAGAATCAAGTTCAATCCGATTGGCTGATCCAATCAGCCAATCAGATTGAGCTCGCATTCTATTGGCTGATCGGAACAGCCAATAGAATTTATTTTACAGGTAATTTTGTAATTATTTTAACTATTTTAAGCTATTAAATAGTTCTTAACTATTTAATAGCTATTGTACCTGGTTAAAATAAATACAAAGTTACCTGTAAAATAAATATTAATCCTAAAATAGCTATAATATAATTATAATTTATATTGTAGCTATATTAGGATTTATTTTACAGGTAAGTATTTAGCTTTAAATAGGAATAATTTATTTAATAAGAGTTAATTAATTTCGTTAGATTTAAATTATATTTAAGTTAGGGGGGTGTTAGTGTTAGGGTTAGACTTAGCTTTAGGGGTTAATACATTTATTAGAATAGCGGTGAGCTCCGGTCGGCAGATTAGGGGTTAATAATTGAAGTTAGGTGTCGGCGATGTTAGGGAGGGCAGATTAGGGGTTAATACTATTTATTATAGGGTTAGTGAGGCGGATTAGGGGTTAATAACTTTATTATAGTAGCGGTGCGGTCCGCTCGGCAGATTAGGGGTTAATAAGTGTAGGCAGGTGGAGGCGACGTTGAGGGGGGCAGATTAGGGGTTAATAAATATAATATAGGGGTCGGCGGTGTTAGGGGCAGCAGATTAGGGGTACATAAGGATAACTTAAGTAGCGGCGCTTTGCGGTCGGCAGATTAGGGGTTAATTATTGTAGGTAGCTGGCTGCGACGTTGTGGGGGGCAGGTTAGGGGTTAATAAATATAATATAGGGGTCGGCGGTGTTAGGGGCAGCAGATTAGGGGTACATAAGGATAACGTAGGTGGCGGTCGGCAGATTAGGGGTTAAAAAAATTTAATAGAGTGGCGGCGATGTGGGGGGACCTCGGTTTAGGGGTACATAGGTAGTTTATGGGTGTTAATGTACTTTAGAGCACAGTAGTTAAGAGCTTTATGAACCGGCGTTAGCCCAGAAAGCTCTTAACTGCTGACTTTTTTCTGCGGCTGGAGTTTTGTCGTTAGAATTCTAACACTCACTTCAGACACGACTCTAAATACCGGAGTTAGAAAAATCCCATTGAAAAGATAGGATACGCAATTGACGTAAGGGGATCTGCGGTATGGAAAAGTCGCGGCTGAAAAGTGAGCGTTAGACCCTTTTTTGACTGACTCCAAATACCGGAGGTAGCCTAAAACCAGCGTTAGGAGCCTCTAACGCTGGTTTTCATGGCTACCGCCAAACTCCAAATCTAGGCCTAAGAATTTATAATCTATAATCTATAACCTAGAGCTAACAGATATCTGGAGACATCTCAATCCAGACTTAAAAGTGTATACGTGTATATCAAAATCACACAAATTAATATCTAAAGTAAATAAAGCTTCCATCTCTACATTTACAATCTCGGACCATGCACCTATTTTATTAGAACTAAAGTTAGGGGAAACATATCCTTTTCCAAATAACCCTTTTTCCCTAGGTATTTAGCTAATAATATCAAATTCTGTGGATTTTTAAGGGAAAGATGTAGTGAATATTTTCAAATTAATAAAAATTCTGTACAGAACCCCAAAATATTATGGGAAGTCTTTAAGGCAGTTAGTCAGGGAGAAATTTTGGCATTTGTAATAAGAGAAAACAGAAAATATAACAAGCGTAAGATTCAGCTTACAAACCAACTAACTAATAGTTATAAACAATACACCCAAAATCCGTCCAAAGTTAACTGGACAATCAATTTAGGAGCCAAATCTCAAAGAGATGCATATTTTCTACAAAAAGATGAAAAGATGGAGGTTAAAAGAGTGGGGAAATTTATGAGATACGGGAACAAAACAGGTAAATTTTTAGCTAAATTGGTAAAAAAATACTAAAAGAACCAAATATATATAGACGTTAAAAGTACAAAACCACCAGATTTATCAATCTGAGGAGATATTAAAGGCTTTTTATAAATATTATAAAATGTTGTACTCCCCGATTCAGGTAGACGAAAAAAATAAAGAACATTTTTGGAAAGAGCTTAAAATACCAAGAATAACAACAGAACAAGAATTGACTATTAACTGCCCAATTCAAATAGAAGAGATTAAAGAAGCAATTAAGAAACTTTATCTGGGTAAGGCTCCAGGTCCTGATGGGCTCCCGGCGGAATTTTATAAAATATTAGAAGATAAAATAACCCCTCTATTACTTAATATGTATAATAATTATTTTTTTGAAAGGGAAAATTCCTTCTTCATACTTTAAAGAATTGAGAATTATTGTACTACATAAATCTGGGAAAAATCCAGAAGAAGTTGAATCATACCGCCCCATCTCATTACTAAATACTGATTATAAAATTCTAACTCAAATTCTAGCGAACAGATTACAACCAATAATGGCCCCTCTCATACATCCGCAAACCGGTTTCATGAAAGGGAGAACTTTGATTTCAAACATTAGAAAACTGGAGTTCATCTTGAGCAATATTATTCTATAAAGAAGAGAAAGGAAATTTATGAAAAAGATGCAGCAATAATTTTGATAGATACGCACAAGGCTTTTGACTCTTTAGTATGGGACCATTAATTTATGTCACTTACTAATTATGGATTTAAGGGTAATTTCTTTAACATGATACAATTATTATATAATTCCCCTACTGCGACAATCTGTGTAAATGATATACAATCAACTTGTTTTACGTTAAGGGCACTAGGCAGGGATGCCCAATTTAGCCTTTGTTATTTAATTTGGCCTTGGAACCCCTAGCTATTTATCTTAGGGAAAATATTACTGGAATAAAATGGAAAAATAATTTTGTGAAGTTAGCTCTATATGCAGATGACATGCTAGTGTTTACAGAGGACCTTGCTAATAATATACCGATATTGCTGAAGGCCTTAGAAACATTTAAATCTTTTTCAGGTTTTGCTATAAACAAATCTAAAACTGAAATAATGTGGTTAGTTAAAACTTCTTACTCCATTTCAAGAAGCCCAGGAGGCAATAAAATATCTTGGCTTAAAATTTTCTAAAATTACGAAGAATTGGTATACTTTAAATATTACTCCGTTAAGTCAGTCTATACATAAAGATTTAGAAAATTGGATGGATTTTCCCTTTACGCTAGCAGGTAGATTAAACCTTGTTAAAATGATTTGTTTTCCGAAAATTCTTTATATTCTTCAGACGTTACATGTCTTATTACTTAAAAAGGATATTGTGCAAATTAACTCATATATATCCCGATTTATTTGGCATCGAAAGAAATCAAGAATTGCTATTCATAGATTAACTGCTAATAAAAAATGCTGTAGAATGGCTCTACCAGATGTAGAAAAATATAATATTGTTGCTGTCGTCAAATTTATTTTTGACTGTTTTATGGATGTTGGACACTTTACATTATTAGATTATGAGAAAGCTTTGGTTCATCCTTATGCATTGAAGGCTCTGCCACATATATCATTTAAAAATCTCCCTAAATTTATAAGAATGAACTATATGTTCAGAGAAACACTTAGAGCATGGCACAAATTCTCAAATGTGTTAGGTTTTAATTTTAGTGCTTCACCATATCTTACTATTTAAGGAAACCCTGAGCTTTTTGATGATAAAGATGCTTTAAGGTTTAATAAATGAAATCAGCACAGGATTTATTTTATTTACCAGATTATAGATATAGAGAGGCGGAGAATAAAAACATTTGAGATGTGTAAGGCCGAATTTGGTATCGCTAATCAGCTATTGTTCTCCTATTTCCAACTTAAACATTATCGCCTAGATTACGAGTTTTGCGTTAGCCTTAAAAAGCAGCGTTGAGAGGTCCCAACGCTACTTTTTAACGCCCGCTGGTATTACGAGTCAGGCAGGTACAGGTGTACCGCTCACTTTTTTCCGCGATTTTAGCATACCGCAAATCCCCTTACGTCAATTTCGTATCCTATCTTTTTAATGGGATTTGCCTAACGCCGGTATTACGATCGCTGGAAAAAGTGAGCGCTAGACCCTCTCCTGGCAAGACTCCTAACGCATTTCAAAGTCAGTAGTTAAGAGTTTTATGGGCTAACGCCGGAACATAAGGCTCTAAACTAAAGTGCTAAAAAGTACACTAACACCCATAAACTACCTATTAAACCCTAAACCGAGGCACCCCCATATTGCAAACACTATAATAAAATTATTTAACCCCTAATCTGCTGACCGGACATCACCACCACCGTAATAAATATATTAACCCCTAAACCGCTGCACTCCCGCCTCGCAAACAGTAGTTAAATTTTATTAACCCCTAATCTGCCGTCCCTAACATCGCCGACACCTACCTACATTTATTAACCCCTAATCTGCCGGCCACAACATCGCCGCTACTATATTAAATGTATTAACCTCTAAGCCTAAATCCAACCCTAACCCTAACACCCCCCTAACTTAAATATAATTTAAATAAATCTAAATAAATTTACTATTATAAAATAAATTATTCCTATTTAAAACTAAATACTTACCTATAAAATAAACCCTAAGATAGCTACAATATAACTAATAGTTACATTTGTATCTATCTCAGGATTTATTTTTATTTTACAGGCAAGTTTGTATTTATTTTAACTAGGTACAATAGTTATTAAATAGTTATTAACTATTTAATAACTACCTAGTTAAAATAAGTACAAATTTACCTGTAAAACAAACCCTAACCTAAGTTACAATTACACCTAACACTACACTATAATTAAATTAATTACCTAAACTACCTACAATTAATTACAATTAAATTAAATAAACTAAATTACAAAAAAACTCACTAAATTACAGAAAATAAAAAAAGAAATTACAAATTTTAAACTAATTACACCTAATCTAATCCCCCTAATAAAATAAAAAAGCCCCCCAAAATAAAAAAAATTCCCTACCCTATACTAAATTACAAATAGCCCTTAAAAGGGCTTTTTGCGGGGCATTGCCCCAAAGTAATCAGCTCTTTTACCTGTAAAAAAATACAATACCCCCCCCAACATTAAAACCCACCACCCACACCCAACCCTACTCTAAAACCCACCTAATCCCCCCTTAATAAAACCTAACACTACCCCCTTGAAGATCACCCTACCTTGAGCCGTTTTCACCCAGCCGGGCACAAGTGGACCTAAAGACCGGATTCTATCAGCCAATCGGAATTGAAGGGACACCATCTTGATGACATCACTTAAAGGAACCTTCATTCTTCAGTCGCCGTCGGATGGAAGAGTATGCTCCGTATCGGATGTCTTCAAGATGGACCCGCTCCGCTCCGAATAGAAGAAGATAGAAGATGCTGCCTGGATGAAGACTTCTGCCGGTCTGGATGTCCTCTTCTGGCCGAATCGGATGAAGACTTCTGCCGGTTTGGAGGTCCACTTGTGCCCGGCTATGTGAAGACGGCTCAAGGTAGGGTGATCTTCAAGGGGGTAGTGTTACGTTTTATTAAGGGGGGATTGGGTGGATTTTAGAGTAGGGTTGGGTGTGTGGGTGGTGGTATTGGGGGGGTATTGTATTTTTTTTACAGGTAATAGAGCTGATTACTTTGGGGCAATGCCCAGCAAAAAGCTTTTTTTAGGGCTATTTGTAATTTAGTATAGGGTAGGGAATTTTTTTATTTTGGGGGGGCTTTTTTATTTTATTAGGGGGATTAGATTAGGTGTAATTAGTTTAAAAATTTTAGTTTATTTAATTTAATTGTAATTAATTTTAGGTAGTTTAGGTAATTAATTTAATTATAGTGTAGTGTTAGGTGTAATTGTAACTAGGTTAGGGTTTATTTTACAGGTAAATTTGTACTTATTTTAACTAGGTAGCTATTAAATAGTTAATAACTATTTAATAACTATTGTACCTAGTTAAAATAAATACAAACTTGCCTGTAAAATAAAAATAAACCCTAAGATGGCTACAATGTAACTATTAGTATATAGTAGTATTAGTATATTGTAGCTAGCTTAGAGATTATTTTATAGGTATTTAGTTTTAAATAGGAATAATTTATTTAATTATGGGAAATTTATTTAGATGTATTTAAATTATATTTAAGTTAGGGGGTGTTAGGGTTAGGGTTAGATTTAGATTTAGGGGTTAATACATTTAATATAGTGGTGGCGATATTGGGGGGAGATTAGGGGTTAATAATATTATGCAGGTGGCGACAATGTCGGGGGCGGCAGATTAGGGGTTAATAAGTGTAAGATTAGGGGTTCAAAGGGATAATGTAGGTGTCGGCGGTGTCCGGAGCGGCAGATTAGGGGTTAATAATAAAATGCAGGTGGCGTTGATGTCGGGGTCGACAAATTAGGGGTTAATAAGTGTAAGATTAGGGGTGTTTAGACTTGGGGTTCATGTTAGGGTGTTAGGTGTAGACATAACTTTTCTTTTCCCATAGGAAACAATACAATATATATATATATAATATATAAAATATAATAAAATATAAAGCACATCTCCAAAAAACTGACTACTAGTCTGGCACATTTAGACTATACACATAAGAGAGACCCCAAAAATACTTCTATCCTACACGAAATGGGTAGCGTTAGAGAACAATTAGAAACATTCCTTGCCCTAGAACATCAGAAAACAGCTATGAAACTAAAACAAAAATTCTATCATGAAAGTAATAAAGCAGGGAAAATGCTGGCTAGGAATCTCAGGAGAGCTAAGTTAAAATTGTTTATTCATGAACTTAAGACCCCTCAAAATACTACCGTAAGCACAACCCCAGACATCCTAGACCAGTTTCATAAATACTACTCTACTCTTTATAATCTGCAGGATAAGACCTCAGAATCTGGCATACACTCTAAAGATCCCATTCAAACATACCTAGCTTCATGCAATCTCCCTTCAATATCCCTAGAGCATCGGGAATCGCTAGAATCACCAATAACTCCAAATTAAATTTTGGCAGCTATAAAAGAATTGTCACCGGGTAAAAGTCTGGGTCCAGACGGATTTTCTGCCAAATATTACCAGATATTTGCCCCAATCCTCATTCCTACTTTACACAAGTTGTATAATAGTATGTCATCTACTAACCCTCCCCCACCTTCAATGTTAGCAGCATACATCATAGTATTACCAAAACCGGGCAAAACTCCAGATACACCAGCAAATTTTCGTCCCATTTCACTATTGAATATAGATACCAAAATATATGCCAAGATAATAGCAAATAGACTGACTAAATTACTCCCCCAGCTGATTCATATATATATATTGATATAATCAAGTCGGTTTCACCCCATATAGAGAGGCTAGAGATAATACTATCAAAATACAAACACTGATTGATTATGCATCAAAGGCAAAAATCCCCACAATCTTGGCGTCCTTGGACGCGGAGAAAGCTTTTGATCGCTTAAATTGGACCTTTCTTGAGCAAATCCTGATCAAATTCGGTTTCCCTGACATATTTATATCTAAGATAATGTCCTTGTATAGTACCCCAAATGCAAAAATTAGGCTAAATGACTCCACATCCCCGACCTTTGCTATACACAATGGCACACGGCAAGTATGCCCTTTATCCCCATTATTGTTTGCCTTAGCAATGGAGGCCTTGGCAGCTAGAATAAGGAATAATAAGAGTATTACTGGCATAACCATCCACAAGAGAGACTATAAAATCTCTCTGTATGCGGATGATGTTTTATTATCCATAACCAACCCACTCACCTCTATGCCTGAACTTCACACTGAATTTCAAAACTATGGTAGATTATCAAATTTTAAGATCAACGCTTCAAAATCTGAATTTATGGGCGTGGGGGTCCCGTTGTCTTAACTCAACCACATACAATCTATATACCAGTACAGACTTCAGAAAAACTCCTTAAAATATTTAGGCATTCATATTACAATCGACCCTCAACATATGTATAACGCAAACTATGTCCCCCTATTGAATAATGTGCAAAAGGAGCTACAATCCTGGCACAACATAACTTTATTGTGGCTGGGTAGATTGCATGCTATAAAAATGACTATCCTACTGAAAATTCTATATATTTCTCAGACTATCCCACTTGCGCTGCCTAAATCCTTTTTTAATAAACTCCAAAATTCATTAAACACTTATTTATGGAATAACAAACACCCTAGAATTGCTAAAAATATCATTTATCGTCCTAAACTACAGGGAGGGTTAGGAATGCCAAATCTATACTATTATTTCATAGCATGCACTTTAACACGGATCATAGACTGGTGTAAACATGGCACTCATAAGGAATGGGTAAGACTGGACCATGATTTGGCACAAAATACACAATTAGGAGCAAGTGGCTGGGTACCACATATTCACAGGACTATGAACCCATTTACATTGGAAATAGCTAGACTAACATTTAAAATGTGGGATAAATGCCTTATTAACTTCCCGTTGATTTCTAGTATACCATCCACTTTGACGCCCCTGAAACATAACCCAGAAGCACAGACGTCTCACCATACTCAATATGTAAAGGACTTAACTTTAAGAGGCTTTATACCATGCAGTTTGGTCTTGGATAATAAATGCAAGAAACATTTGGAAGTTATTTTAATCCGTGGTTTAGATATTTTCAAATAAACCACTACCTTACCAAACATGTCAAACGCACCCAATTCTATAGATCTTTATCTCCCTTTGAAACTATATGTAGATCTGACTTATATTCAAAAGGTTCATTTTCTTTAATATATAAACTGCTACCAGATATTTAAAGAGTAATTATAAAAAATGGCACAAATAGTGTTTCTTTAAAAAACAATTCTAAACTGCATTATTCACAAAAACAGGGTCTTAATTAAATGAGATTGTAGGCATAGAGATTCCATAAAAAAAAGTCTCTTTGAATATAGAGCTCTCTTGTTTATTTCTTCAACCTTAATTTTATGGGATATTTGATAATTTGTAGCGTTATGTTGTTACATAAAGTCTAGACCATGTATCCCTTTAACTTGAACCAGTCTTTCAGTGTCTCAAAGGATAAAGCTTATCCCAGATCCTTTATTGTTCCCAAAGATCATATATGTCTCTCTTACCGGACCTTCTCTTATTTTCCTTCTTTGGCTGCTTTGTATTTGTGTCTCCTTCCTTACAGCAAACGCTGAGATTTAGACCACCAAGCGGTAACGATTTCTCTTAGTCTGACGTCTGATCACATCAGTGTTGTTCTTCTTGTAACTTTTTCTTCTATACTTGCACAAGTATTATTAAACCTCCCTCACCACTGTCTGTCAGATTCCCTGAGGTTCCGCACTTAAGTACTATAGTACGCTGAAACGTCTTTGGGAAATTTAATATCTGGCAGTCACGGATCCTCTGGGGATATATGTCAAATCCTTAACTTCGGTCACTCTCCGTCGGCTTCTACGCGTTTCACCCTGTATATAGGGCATTTTCAAGATGCTGTCCGTGACTTCCTTCCACACTTTTAAATTATATCCTCCTTTGTCATTGGTTCATTTCCCTTCATTTCTACCTATCAGATTTGTTCCTAGAGAAAGCCGGTTTCTTCTTATATATGTGTTATTAAGCAATAGGGGAACTTTTTTTCAGCCGGCTCTCCCCGTTGATTCCTATGGGGAAATCGTGCACAAGCACGTTACACCAGCTGACCGCTAACGTAAGAAGCGCTGATATTGAGGTGCGGTAAGGAGCAAAATTTTGCTCAACGCTCACTTCTTGTCTGGGTTGTAAAAACCCGTAATACCAGCACTGTCTGTAAGTGAGCAGTGAGCATAAACTGCTCATTAGCACCGCACAGCCTCTAACGCAAAACTCGTAATCTAGGTGTTAGTGTTTGGGTGATATCACTTCCCAGATATTTAAAGAGTAATTTTTAATGGCATAAAAAATGGCACAAATAGTGTTTCTTTAAAAAACAATTCTAAACTGCATTATTCACAAAAACAGGGTAATTAAATGAGATTGTAGGCATAGAGATTCCATAAAAAGTCTCTTTAAATATAGAGCTCTCTTGTTGTTTATTTCTTCAACCTTAATCTTATGGGATATTTGATAATTTGTAGTGTTATGTTGTTACATAAAGTCTAGACCATGTATCCCCTTAACTTGAACCAGTCTTTCAGTGTCTCGAAGGATAAAGCTTATCCCAGATCCTTTATTGTTCCCAAAGTTCATATATGTCTCTCTTACCGGACCTTCTCTTATTTTCCTTCTTTGGCTGCTTTGTATTTGTGTCTCCTTCCTTTCAGCAAACGCTGAGATTTAGACCGCCAAGTGGTAACGGTTTCTCTTAATCTGACGTCTGATCATGTCAGTGTTGTTCTTCATGTAACTTTTTCTTCTATACTTGCGCAAGTATTATTAAACCTCCCTCACCGCTGTCTGTCAGATTCCCTGACGTTCCGCACTTAAGTACTATAGTACACTGAAACGTCTTTGGGAAATGTAATATCTGGCAGCCACGGAACCTCTGGGGGTATATGTCAAATCCTTAACTTCGGTCACTCTCCGTCGGCTTCTACGCGTTTCTCCCTGTATATAGGGCATTTTCAAGATGCTGTCCGTGACTTCCTTCCACACTTTTAAATTATATCCTCCTTTGTCATTGGTTCATTTCCCTTCATTTCTACCTATCAGATTTGTTCCTAGAGAAAGCCGGTTTCTTCTTATATATGTGTTATTAACCCCTTAGTGACCAGAGCACTTTTCCATTTTCTGTCCGTTTGGGACCAAGGCTATTTTTACATTTTTGCGGTGTTTGTGTTTAGCTGTAATTTTCTTCTTACTCATTTACTGTACCCACACATATTATATACCGTTTTTCTCGCCATTAAATGGACTTTCTAAAGATACCATTATTTTCATCATATCTTATAATTTACTATAAAAAAAATGATAAAATATGAGGAAAAATGGAAAAAAAACACACTTTTTCTAACTTTGACCCCCAAAATCTGTTACATATCTAAAACCACCAAAAAACACCCATGCTAAATAGTTTCTAAATTTTGTCCTGAGTTTAGAAATACCCAATGTTTACATGTTCTTTGCTTTTTTTGCAAGTTATAGGGCCATAAATATAAGTAGCACTTTGCTATTTCCAAACCATTTTTTTCCAAAATTAGCGCTAGTTACATTAGAACACTGATATCTTTCAGGAATCCCTGAATATCCCTTGACATGTATATATTTTTTTTTGTAGACATCCCAAAGTATTGATCTAGGCCAATTTTGGTATATTTCATACCACCATTTCACCGCCAAATGCGATCAAATACAAAAAATTGTTCACTTTTTCACAAATTTTTTCACAAACTTTAGGTTTCTCACTGAAATCATTTACAAACAGCTTGTGCAATTATGGCATAAATGGTTGTAAATTCTTCTCTGGGATCCCCTTTGTTCAGAAATAGCACACATATATGGCTTTGGCGTTGCTTTTTGGTAATTAGAAGGCCGCTAAATGCCACTGCGCACCACAAGTGTATCATGCCCAGCAGTTAAGGGGTTAATTAGGGAGCTTTTAGGGAGCTTGTAGGGTTAATTTTAGCTTTAGTGTAGTGTAGTAGACAACCCCAAGTATTGATCTAGGCACATTTTGGTATATTTCATGCCACCATTTCACCGCCAAATGCGATCAAATTAAAAAAAACGTAAAATTTTTCACAATTTTAGGTTTCTCACTGAAATCATTTACAAACAGCTTGTGCAATTATGGCACAAATGGTTGTAAATGCTTGTCTGGGATCCCCTTTGTTCAGAAATAGCAGACATATATGACTTTGGCGTTGCTTTCTGGTAATTAGAAGGCCACTAAATCCTGTTGCGCCTCACACGTGTATTATGGCTAGCAGTGAAAGGGTTAATTAGGGAGTTTGTAGTGAGCTTGCAGGGTTAATTTTAGCTTTAGTGTAGAGATCAGCCTCCCATCTGACACATCCCACCCCCTGATCCCTCCCAAACAGCTCCCTTCCCTCCCCCACCCCACAATTGTCCCCGCCATCTTAAGTACTGGCAGAAAGTCTGCCAGTACTAAAATAAAAGGGTTTTTAAAAAAAAATGAATTTTTTTTAGCATATTTACATATGCTACTGTGTAGGATCCCCCCCTTAGCCCCCAACCTCCCTGATCCCCCCCAAAACCGCTCTCTAACCCTCCCCTCTGCCTTATTGGGGGCCATCTTGGGTACTGGCAGCTGTCTGCCAGTACCCAGTTTACAATAAAAAATGCTTTTTTTTTGGGTTTTTTGTTTTTTTTCTGTAGTGTAGCTTCCCCCCCCCCACCCCCAACAGACTAACCCCCACCACCTTGCTTATTGTTTAAAATTTTATTTTTGATATATTTTTTATTTCCCATTTTCTGTAGTGTAGCGGTTTCCACCCGCTCCCTCCCCGTGCACGCGCCCGCCCCCCACCCTCCCGTGCACGCGCGCGCGCGCCCGTGCGCGCCCCCAGCCACCCCCGCCCACGATCCCGCCCCCCTTCACATCCACATGGCCATCGATGGCCGCCACCCGCCTCCCGGTCCGGCTCCCACCCACCAACGCAGGTAGCCACCGATCTCCGGTGCAGAGAGGGCCACAGAGTGGCTCTCTCTGCACCGGATGACTTAAAAACGTTATTGCAGGATGCCTCCATATCGAGGCATCACTGCAATAACCGGAAAGCAGCTGGAAGCGAGCAGGATCGCTTCCAGCTGCTTTCCACACTGAGGACGTGCAGGGTACGTTCTCAGGCATTAACTGCCTTTTTTCTGAGGACGTACCCTGCACGTCCTCAGTCGTTAAGGGGTTAAGCAATAGGGGAATCTTCTTTTCTGATCGACTTCTTCATGAAATCTATAACTTAATTCACTTTATGTGATGTTTACATTTGTAATTATTTACATCAGACATTTCTATCTTATTATACCTCATTAGTAAAACAAATTGATACAGATCGTTAATAAAATTTGTTATTAAAAATCATTAATAAAAATCACTAATAAAAATATATATATTTGTTGATAGAAAGTTTATTAAAAAAAATTAATAAAAATGTTTTAATAAAAAAATATATTTAATGAGAAAATATTGTTATCTAAAAACGTGACTGGGGCAAAAATATTTAATCTATCATTGTGTATAAGTTATTACAAAGTGAGCAGCCAATTTCTATATACAGAGCCAAATATCAATCAATGTTAATAAAACTAAATCTTTGGGAAATTAAAATCTGGCAGTCACGGATCCTCTGGGGGTATATGTCAAATCCTTAACTTTGGTTCCATCGGCTTCTACGCGTTTCACCCTGTATATAGGGCTTTTTCAAGATGCCGTCCGTGACTTCCTTTCACTCTTTTAAATTATATCCTCCTTTGTCAGTGGTTCATTTCCCTTACTTTCTACCTATCAGATTTGTTCCTAGAGAAAGCCAGTTTCTTCTTATATACAGTGGGGCAAAAAATTATTTAGTCAGCCACCAATTGTGCAAGTTCTCTCACTTAAGAAGATGAGAGAGGCCTGTAATTTTCATCATAGGTATACCTCAACTTTGAGAGACAAAATGTGGAAACAAATCCAGACAATCACATTGTCTGATTTAGAAAGAATTTATTTGCATATTATGGTGGAAAATAAGTATTTGGTCACCTACAAACAAGCAAGATTTCTGGCTCTCACAGACCTGTATCTCTTTCTTTAAGAGGCTCCTCTGTCCTCCACTCATTACCTGTATTAATGGCACCTGTTTGAACTTGTTATCAGCATAAAAGACACCTGTCCACAACCTCAAACAGCCACACTCCAAACTCCACTACGTGGAAGACCAAAGAGCTGTCAAAGGACACCAGAAACAAAATTATAGACATGCATCAGGCTGGGAAGACTGAATCTGCAATAGGCAAGCAGCTTGGTGTGAAGAAATCAACTGTGGGAGCAATAATTAGAAAACAGAAGACATACAAGACCACTGATAATCTCCCTTGATCTGGGGCTCCACGCAAGATCTCACCCCATGCGGTCAAAATGATCACAAGAACAGTGAGCAAACATCCCAGAACCACACGCGGGGACCTAGTGAATGACCTGCAGAGAGCTGGGACCAACGTAACAAAAGTTACCATCAGTAACACACTACACCATCAGGGACTCAGATCCTGCAGTGCCAGACGTGTCCCCCTGCTTAAGCCAGTACATATCAAGGCCTGTCTGAAGTGCTAGAGAGCATTTGGATGATCCAGAAGTGGATTGGGAGAATGTCATATGGTCAGATGAAACCAAAGTAGAACTGTTTGGTAGAAACATAACTCGTCGTGTTTGGAGGAGAGAGAATGATGAGTTGCAACCAAAGAACACCATACCTACTGTGAAGCATGGGGGTGGCAACATCAGGCTTTGGGGCTGTTTCTCTGCAAAGGGAACAGGACGACTGATCTGTGTACATGAAAGAATGAATGGGGCCATGTATTGTGAGATTTTGAGTGCAAATCTCCTTCCATCAGCAAGGGCATTGAAGATGAAACGTGGCTGGGTCTTTCAGCATGACAATGATCCCAAACACACGGGCAACGAAGGAGTGGCTTCATAAGAAGCATTTCAAGGTCCTGGAGTGGCCTAAATAGTTTCCAGATCTCAACCCCATAGAAAACCTTTGGAGGGAGTTGAAAGTCTGTGTTGCTCAGCGACAGCCCCAAAACATCACTGCTCTAGAGGAGATCTGCATGCAGGAATGGACCAACATACCAGCAACAGTGTGTGACAACCTTGTGAAGACTTACAGAAAACATTTGACCTCTGTCATTACCAACAAAGGATATATAACAAAGTATTGAGATGAACTTTTGATATTGACCAAATACTTATTTTCCACCATAATTTGCAAATAAATTATTTTCAAATCAGACAATGTGATTGTCTGGATTTGTTTCCACATTTTGTCTCTCATAGTTGAGGTATACCTATGATGAAAATTACAGGCCTCTCTCATCTTCTTAAGTGGGAGAACTTGCACAATTGGTAACTGACTAAATACTTTTTTGCCCCACTGTATGTGTTATTAAGCGATAGGGGAATCTTCTTTTCTGATCGACTTCTTCATGGAATCTATAACTTAATTCACTTTATGTGATGTTTACATTGGTAATTAATTACATCAGACATTTCTATCTTATTATACCTCATTAGTAAAACAAATTGATACAGATCGTTAATAAAATTTGTTATTAAAAATCATTAATAAAAATCATTAATAAAAATATATATATTTGTTGAAAGAAAGTTTAATAAAAAATTTTAATAAAAATGTTTTAATAAAAAAATATATTTAATGAGAAAATATTGTTATCTAAAAACGTTACTGGGGCAAAAATATTTAATCTATCATTGTGTATAAGTTATTACAAAGTGAGCAGCCAATTTCTATATACAGGGCCAAATATCAATCAATGTTAATAAAACTAAATCTGAAAAGGGCATTTGTATGGCCATTGCCCTTAAAAGAGCATTTAGCTATTTTTCCTGCCATTAAAAGGACATTCAGCCCTTTTGTGAAATGCCCAAGCCCTAATCTAAAAATAAAAACCCACCCCAAAATGAAAAAAATACCTTACAAAAAACAACAAACAAATTATCAAAAATAATAAAAATTATTCCTATTCTAATAGGAAAGGTGTGTAAAATAGTGCGCTAGTGTTAAATATGGGGTATCAGACTCCTTACAATAAGTTAGATCCTTCAATCTAAACAATGAGTGCAAAAGAAAAAATAGGTGTAGTAAGGGCGCTATTAGCTGAAGATACAAAAAGAAGGGTTATATGTGGTATGAATTAATTAGTGTGTATACAAATTCATAAAGGCTTTATCATAAAAACATAAAATAATTTAATAAAATTAAAAATGTGTTTCACATACAAATACAATCATATATAAAAATTACATTTAGTAAAGACGTCTCAAATTCAAACTTTCGGTATTCAGTGATCAAAATATACTCATTTTGTTATTTTAGAGGAGACAGAGAATAAAGATACTTTGTATCTACTTACAAACTGTAAAATGTTTCAAGTTTGTATAACAGATAATTTCTGTGTTCTCTAAATAATAAATTAGGTTTCTCACATAGAGTACATATAAAAGATCATTTAGCACAATAGAATTCTAAAAAATTTTTTATAAAATGTTCATGATAGAGCTCATTTGTATATAAATCTATCAAAAAAGTCCGGTTTTTTGTTAGTATGGATTGAACAAATCCTTAGTGGTGAGGCGGTGCAATATTGGTTAAGAGTAAAAGTCTGTTTAAGGATTATACCTTTAAACTTTTTGTAATAACGACTGCAGAGTATCCAATGCGTCCTGTGTCTACATCAAACATGTGTCACAGTTAGTTCTTTCTTAGCAGTTATCGTACCTTAGGTTTGTAGATCTGAGACAGCAGGGTATCCAATGCGTCCTGCAGCGTGTCTCGACTGGCAGATCCCTCGTGTTGTCGGCATCTGACGTCACACCCGGTGCTTTGGGGGCTCAACTCACGCCTGCCAATCACTGCTGTTAGAGATCGCCTTGACTCAAATTCCCCTCTTGCAGACTTATATTGATGTAAATATCATAGGAAATATTGAGTATGGTATATGGATGAGAATTCCTTGTAGTGTGGATTAATTACCTGCCCTTAGTGCTGATGCACGCAGGTTTTTTGTAGCGTAATGGTATATAGTTGATATAAAGTCAACCCGGGTTGTTCCAAGAATTTTAGGTTTATCTAACAAGGTGCACAGTCCCACAATTCAACGCGTTTCGCTCTCTCCTAGAGCTTTATCAAGAATGGTTTTAGACTGTAAGACACCTCTCTTTTGTAGATTCCCTATTGGTTAATCCATAAATCTTGATTTAAAGTGGTATTCCAGAATAGTGGCACCAGCTTCACTGCTCACACTGCTCACATATCTATAATTTTTCTTTTTCTTTGCTCGGCTCTTTAGTCATGAATAATCATTCTATTACAACAGAATTAGCATGATATTACATTACTTTCAGGTTACAGAAAAATTATTTATGTGTGATATTGAAAAATGTTAGGTGACAATAAAATTATTTTTTATTTTTTAATTTTTTAAAAACAGGAAATTTTTTAAATAAATGTGAAAGAAAGTGCAATTGTGCATAATTATATTAAGTTGGTGTTATATCCAATCCATTAGCTTTATACATGTGACTATTATATAAACCCTAATAAAAAGTCAATATTAATTGTGATTAAAATATTTCAATCTAAAAGAAAAGGTGAAATGTCAAGCTCTGAGTTTAAGCCTTTTGGGAATAAGGTGTCATATTTAAAAATATATTCTGCTTCCTTAAGTAATAATTTTTTCTGTATATCTCCCCCTCTCCAGTGCTTTTTTACTTTATATATTCCCCAATATAGCATGTCTTTTGTATTGCCCTTATGTATGGTTTTAAAATGTTTGTAGAGATGTGTATCTTCAATTCAATTTTCTACATTTCTGAGGTGCTCCCTAATTCTGTCTCTTAAGGCCCTCTTGGTTTCCCCAAAATAAAACAAATTGCAGGTACATTTTAGTATATAAATGATGCCCTTATGAGTGCATCTTATTAGTTCTTTTATTTGTATAGTGTTTTCAATACCTCCTATCTGTATTTTATTTAATTTATTGCTATGTCTTCATGATTTACAGGAGTAGCATGGGTAAAAACCGGCCAATCTATGTCCATAAAGGTCCTTTTGTATCAGAGTTTTTGTGTTTTTTTGTTTTTCAGTTCGCTTGGTGCAAGGACTGATTTTAAGTTAGTTGCTTTTTTTAAAAACAAAGCTAGGGTTATCTGATATTCTATCTCCCAAAATATTATCCTCTTTTATGAGGTGCCTGTGTTTTTTTACAAAATTTTTTATCAAATTGTGATCGATATGGTAATCAATTACAAATGGGATTTTTATTCTGTCATTTTCAATATTTATCTTCTCTTTATACACTAATAGTGATTCCCTATCTGTGTTTTTTGCTCTTTCTAACACCTTATTGGTGTGTGCCACATTGTGACCTCTGGAGTTAAATCTTTCTATTAGAGTTCCTGTCTGTTCTTCAAAATCTGTCATTCTTGAACAGTTTTTTCGTATCCTAAGGCACTGCCCTATTGGGATGTTATTTTTCCAGGTATCCAGGTGGCAACTTTTGGCATTAAGGTAATTGTTGCGTTAGAAAGAGCAAAAAACACAGATAGGGAGTAACTATTAGTGTATAAAGAGAAGACAAATTTTGAAAATGACAGAATAAAAATCCCATTTGTAACTGATTACCATATCGATCACAATTTGATCAAAAAAATTGTAAAAAAACACAGGCACCTCATAAAAGAGGATAATATTTTGGGAGATAGAATATCAGATAACCCTAGCTTTGTTTTTAAAAAAGCAAATAACTTAAAATCAGTCCTTGCACCAAGCGAACTGAAAAATCAAAAAAACACAAAAACATTGATACAAAAGGACCTTCATGGACATAGATTGACCGGTTTTTACCCATGCTACTCCTGTAAATCATGCAGACATACCAATAAATTAAATAAAATACAGATAGGAGATATTGAAAACACTATACAAATAAAATAACTAATAAGATGCACTCATAAGGGCATCATTTATATACTAAAATGTACCTGCAATTTGTTTTATTTTGGGTAAACCAAGAGGGCCTTAAGAGACAGAATTAGGGAACACCTCCGAAATATAGAAAATGGAATTGAAGATACACATCTCTACAAACATTTTAAAACCATACATAAGGGCAATACAAAAGACATGCTATATTGGGGAATATATAAAGTAAAAAAGCACTGGAGATGGGGAGATATACAGAAAAAATTATTACTTAAGGAAGCAGAATATATTTTTAAATATGACACCTTATTCCCAAAAGGCTTAAACTCAGAGCTTGACATTTCACCTTTTCTTTTAGATTGAAATATTTCAATCACAATTAATAATGACTTTTTATTAGGGTTTATATAATAGTCACATGTATAAAGCTAATGGATTGGATATAACACCAACTTAATATAATTATGCACAATTGCACTTTCTTTCACATTTATTTAAAACATTTCCTGTTTTTAAAAAATTAAAAAATAAAAAATAATTTTATTGTCACCTAACATTTTTCAATATCACACATAAATAATTTTTCTGTAACCTGAAAGTAATGTAATATCATGCTAATTCTGTTGTAATAGAATGATTATTCATGACTAAAGAGCCGAGCAAAGAAAAAGAAAAATTATAGATATGTGAGCAGTGTGAGCAGTGAAGCTGGTGCCACTATTCTGGAATACCACCTTAAATCAAGATTTATGGATTAACCAATAGGGAAAGAGTTGAATCTACAAAAGAGAGGTGTCTTACAGTCTGAAACCATTCTTGATAAAGCTCTAGGAGAGAGCGAAACGCGTTGAATTGTGGAACTGTGCACCTTGTTAGCTAAACCTAAAATTCTTGGAACAACCCGGGTTGACTTTATATCAACTATATACCATTACGCTACAAAAAACTTGCGTGCATCAGCACTAAGGGCAGGTAATTAATCCACACTACAAGGAATTCTCATCCATATACCATACTCAATATTTCCTATGATATTTACATCAATATAAGTCTGCAAGAGGGGAATTTGAGTCAAGGCGATCTCTAACAGCAGTGATTGGCAGGCGTGAGTCGAGCCTCCAAAGCACCAGGGGTGACGTCAGACGCCGACAACACGAGGAATCTGCCAGTCGAGACACGCTGCAGGACGCATTGGATACCCTGCTGTCTCAGATCTACAAACCTAAGGTACAATAACTGCTATGAAAGAACTAACTATGACACATGTTTGATGTAGACGCATTGGATACCCTGCAGTCGTTATTACAAAAAGTTTAAAGGTATAATCCTTAAACAGACTTTTACTCTTAACCAATATTGCACCGCCTCACCACTAAGGATTTGCTCAATCCAACTGACTTTTTTTGATAGATTTATATACAAATGAGCTCTATCATGAACATTTCATAAAAACAAATTTTTGAATTCTATTGTGCTAAATGATCTTTTATATGTACTCTATGTGAGAAAGCTAATTTATTATTTAGAGAACACAGAAATTATCTGTTATACAAACTTGAAACATTTTACAGTTTGTAAGTAGATACAAAGTATCTTTATTCTCTGTCTCCTCTAAAATAACAAAATGAGTATATTTTGATCACTGAATACCGAAAGTTTGAATTAGAGACGTCTCTATTAAATGTAATTTTTATATATGATTGTATTTGTATGTGAAACACATTTTTAATTTTATTAAATTATTTTATGTTTTTATGATAAAGCCTTTATGAATTTGTATACAGGTAGCCCTCAGTTTATGCCGGGGTTAGGTTCCAGAAGGAATGGTTGTAAATCAAATCCGTTGTAAATTGAAACCCAGTTTATAATGTAAGTCAATGGGAAGTGAGGGAGTTAGGTTCCAGGCCCTTCTCAAACTTGTCATAAGTAAACACCTAATACATTATTTTTAAAGCTTTGAAATGAAGACTTTAAATGCTAAACAGCATTAAACCTAATAAAATAATCACACAACACAGAATATATAAATAAACTAAGTTAAATAAACAGAAACGTTTGCTAAACAGCATTATAAACCTAATACAATAATCACACAACACAGACTTCACTTGCATTTTTCTGCAAACAGTTCTTTCTATGCATTCCAATCTGGTCTAATTTATAGACAGGAAGATCTTGTTCCTTTGAAATCTGCTCGATAGCTCAGGTCTGGTTAAACTGATTAATTTCAGCTTGCTTTGCTTTGCTGCAACACACGCGGACAGCTCCACCTACTGGCTATTTTAATCAATGCACTGCTTCTCAATGCTTTTCAATAGCAGTCACATGACTGGAAAAAAAGGTTGTTATTCTGAAACGGTGTAAATTGAACCGTTGTAAACCGAGGGCCACCTGTACACACTTATGAATTTATAGCACATTTAACCCTTCTTTTGGTATCTTCAGCTAATAGCCCCCTTACTACACCTATTTTTTCTTTTGCATTCCTATTCTAATACCCATTTTAAAAAAAACAACCCCAGAATAATCTAGAATAAACTACCAATAGCCATTAAAAGGGCCTTTTGTAGGGAATTACCCTAAGTTAAACAGTTCTTTTACCTGAAAAAAAAAATACAAAGACCCACTAACATTACAAACACCCACCACCCCAACCCACAAAATAAAAAAACTATCTAAAAAAACCTAAGATAACCATTGCCCTGAAAAGGGCATTTGTATGGGCATTGCCTTTAAAAGGGCATTTAACCCTTTTACGAAAGCCCAAACCCTAAACTAAAAAAAAAAGAACACTAGCCCCCAAAGATCCACTTACAGTTTTTAAAGTTCCGCTTGAACGATCTTCATCCAGGCGGCAAAGTCCTCATCCAGGTGCCGAGAAGTCTTCATCCAAGCAGCCTCTTCTATCTTCATCCAGGCGGCAAAGTCCTCATCCAGGCTGTGAGAAGTCTTCATCCAGGCAGCCTCTTCTATCTTCATCCAGGCGGCATCTTCTATCTTCATCCTGGCGGCGCGGAGTGGGTCCATCCTGAAGACATCCAGCGTGGAGCATCTTCTTCATACGGTCGTCACGTACACTGAATCTTTAATGCAAGGTACGTGATTCTTGCATTCCTATTGGCTAATTTGATATTGGATATTCAAATCAGCCAATAGGATGAGAGCTACAGAATTCCTATTGGCTGTTTCAAATCAGCCAATAGGATGAGAGCTACTGAAATCCTATTGGCTGTTCAAAACAGCCAATAAGATGAGAGCTACTGAAATTCTATTGGCTGTTCAAATCATTAATATTTTTAGTTTAGGGTTTGGGCTTTCGTAAAAGAGCTAAATGCTCTTTTAAGGGCAATGCCCATACAAATGCCCTTTTCAGGGCAATGGGTAGGTTAGGTTTTTTTTAGAGTTAGGTTTTTTATTTTGGGGGGTTGGTTGGGTGGTGGGTTTTACTGTTGGGGGGGGTCTTTGTATATTTTTTTTTACAGGTAAAAGAGCTGTTTAACTTAGGGCAATGCCCTACAAAAGGCCCTTTTAAGGTAGTTTATTGTAGGTTAGGGATTTTTTTATTTTGATAGGGCTATTAGATAAGGTATAATTCTTTTTAATTTTTTATAATTTCTTTTGTTATTTTTCGTAATTTAGTGTTTGTTATTTTTTGTAATTTAGTCTTTTTTATTTTTTGTAATTAGATAGTTTGTAATTTTTAGAGTAGTGTTAGGATTCTATTAATGTGTATTTTAGTTTAATAATAATAATAGTTTAATTGTTAGTTTAAACTTAGTTTTTTTAATTTGACAGTTTTAATTTAAGATAGGGAAATTGTAATTTTAATCTAAAGTTAGGGGTGATGCAGGAAGGGGTTATTAACTTTATTATAGTGGAGACAATGTCGGGGAGCGGCGGAATAGGGCTTAATACATTTTATTAGTGGTGGCAATGTCAGGAGCGGCAGACTAGGGGTTAATAACTTTAATATAGTATTTGTGATGCGGGAGAGCCTCGGTTTAGGGGTTAATAGGTAGTTTATGGGTGTTTAGTGTACTTTATAACAGTTTAGTTATGAGTTTTATGTAACAGTTTTGTAGCGTAAAACTCATAACTACTGGTCTCAGATGGTGAAACGGATCTTATTTTTACAACAGAAGGGCTATCTCTGCTGTGAGAGCAGGATAGTCCAAAAAGAATGCTTGTTTGCACTTGAATTAAATTATTTAGTTTAGTTCGGTCGGTTACTGGAACTTGAGACAGAAAAATATGCCCAATTTTAAAATATAACCTTTATTAGTTGATTTCATAAAAAAGACAGCATGAAGTATGTGTGTATGCTACCCTTCGAAATGTTAAAAACACTCTCTCTGTTGCAATTATTTAATACTTAGCCATCACAGTATCTAATATATAGGATACTTAGTAATTCAATTATAAGACCTTGATAATGTTATGGGTGTAAATATCGGTTAATCTTCCCTGTGGCTATATGGCCTTATATATGGCCAATCTATTAGATTACCACAAAGGGATATTGGTATTTTATATACCCATTACACTTAAATACTGAGGTCTTAGTTTGTAAATTTGCTCTCAAGTTATGACAAATTGTAATGTGTGTAGCACAGCTCAGGAATTTGGATTATTAATTGCTTAAATTAAGGTTCTAGTTAGATGTGTCTAAACAAGAAAACTAGACCCAATACTCACGAGTTAAGCTTCACATAACTGAATATTGATCTATGTATATATCACTTATTCATATGAGTTATCACTTAGTGAGTTACTGCAGTATAAAACTAAAACTATGTTGCTTAGTTGTCTTGTAATTCGGTCGAGTTTGGATTAGCTTCTATGTAATAGTCCGTCTACAATTATGAGGGGGGTCAACATGCATGTACTAGTTTTGATTGGCTGTAGTCTGCATTTACTGATACTGTACGCTATAGTATTTAGTAATAGTCATTCAACATTATAATAAATTATGTAAAGTTCAACAAGCTCACAAGATCTGTGCCAAATATATAATTGGATTATTCTTAATTTATCCAGCTTTTATTCCAGTGTGAAATATTGTGTCTTGTCACACTGCCTGTGTTTAAGTTTTGCTGCAACGTTATAGACTGTTAGCTTGTAGTGGCTAACCCAAAATATCTAGTATAATGTCATATACTAAGTACAAAGTATCAGATTTCTAGTATATTGCTATTCTCTCCCCCTCTATAATATATATTCTGTGTTGCTGCACAATTATTAGCTAGAAACTTAATAAATCTTATTTAAGCTGATATACCAAAGCTAGCATTATGCTCTGAAGACCAGAAAGTTACACAATTTTTTACGCTAAAGAGAGCAACAGGATATACCTGCTTGTGACTGTAAACAGCCACAAATTACTAAGTATGGTTTTTAAAGTAATAATTTTTAAGCTAAAATAACATAAATAGTTTTTCAAACAGAGAGGCAATTAAAAAAACACGAGGACCCCTGACGCAGCGTTTCACTTAACGCATCCTCAGAGGGGTGCGTTAAGTGAAACGCTGCGTCAGGGGTCCTCGTGTTTTTTTAATTGCCTCTCTGTTTGAAAAACTATTTATGTTACTTTAGCTTAAAAATTATTACTTTAAAAACCATACTTAGTAATTTGTGGCTGTTTACAGTCACAAGCAGGTATATCCTGTTGCTCTCTTTAGCGTAAAAAATTGTGTAACTTTCTGGTCTTCAGAGCATAATGCTAGCTTTGGTATATCAGCTTAAATAAGATTTATTAAGTTTCTAGCTAATAATTGTGCAGCAACACAGAATATATATTATAGAGGGGGAGAGAATAGCAATATACTAGAAATCTGATACTTTGTACTTAGTATATGACATTATACTAGATATTTTGGGTTAGCCACTACAAGCTAACAGTCTATAACGTTGCAGCAAAACTTAAACACAGGCAGTGTGACAAGACACAATATTTCACACTGGAATAAAAGCTGGATAAATTAAGAATAATCCAATTATATATTTGGCACAGATCTTGTGAGCTTGTTGAACTTTACATAATTTATTATAATGTTGAATGACTATTACTAAATACTATAGCGTACAGTATCAGTAAATGCAGACTACAGCCAATCAAAACTAGTACATGCATGTTGACCCCCCTCATAATTGTAGACGGACTATTACATAGAAGCTAATCCAAACTCGACCGAATTACAAGACAACTAAGCAACATAGTTTTAGTTTTATACTGCAGTAACTCACTAAGTGATAACTCATATGAATAAGTGATATATACATAGATCAATATTCAGTTATGTGAAGCTTAACTCGTGAGTATTGGGTCTAGTTTTCTTGTTTAGACACATCTAACTAGAACCTTAATTTAAGCAATTAATAATCCAAATTCCTGAGCTGTGCTACACACATTACAATTTGTCATAACTTGAGAGCAAATTTACAAACTAAGACCTCAGTATTTAAGTGTAATGGGTATATAAAATACCAATATCCCTTTGTGGTAATCTAATAGATTGGCCATATATAAGGCCATATAGCCACAGGGAAGATTAACCGATATTTACACCCATAACATTATCAAGGTCTTATAATTGAATTACTAAGTATCCTATATATTAGATACTGTGATGGCTAAGTATTAAATAATTGCAACAGAGAGAGTGTTTTTAACATTTCGAAGGGTAGCATACACACATACTTCATGCTGTCTTTTTTATGAAATCAACTAATAAAGGTTATATTTTAAAATTGGGCATATTTTTCTGTCTCAAGTTCCAGTAACCGACCGAACTAAACTAAATAATTTAATTCAAGTGCAAACAAGCATTCTTTTTGGACTATCCTGCTCTCACAGCAGAGATAGCCCTTCTGTTGTAAAAATAAGTTTTCCCTATGCTTATGCACTGCTTCCTAAGTGTTCAGACATTAATCTAAAATTGCATTACTGTAAGCAAAAATTAAAGTTAAGAAACAAAACACTTAGGCAGAATACTCTTTAAAACCTCACAAATAAAGGTTCAAACTTTTCCTTATCACGGTGAAACGGATCTTGTTGGTATAGGCTGCAACGCAAGCTTTTTAGCCTGACTGCAAGACTCGTAATGGATGTGCTATTGATGTCCCATTAAAAAAACGTAATTTTTACGTGTGCGGGACTGACGTTGCGTTACATGCTTAAAGGCTTGCGGTACAGCTATACCAACAAGGCTTCTAATGACTGCGGTGCTGTTTTACCGCTGAAATGGCCATAATCTAGCTGTAAGATTCCATCTGTATCAGAAATGCGATCTCAAGTATACAGTCTCACTAGAAAAAATACATTACCAACTAATAGACCAGATGGATTTACAGTTTTATGCAAAAGTTTAGGCACCCCTGACAAATTCCATGATTTTCATTTATAAATAATTGGGTGTTTGGATCTGCAATTTAATTTTGATCTATCAAATAACTGAAGGACACAGTAATATTTCAGTAGTGAAATGAAGTTTATTGGATCAACAGAAAATGTGCAATATGCATCAAAATGAAATTAGACAGGTGCATAAATTTGGGCACCCTTGTCATGTTGTTAATTTGAATACCTGTAACTACCTAGCACTGATTAATTGGAACACACAAATGGTTTGGTGAGCCCATTAAGCCTTGAACAGACAAGTGCATCCAATCATGAGAAAAGATATTTAAGGTAGCCAATTGCAATTTGTTTTTCTCTTTGACTCTCCTCTGAAGAGTGGCAACATGGGAGCCTCAAAACAACTCTCAAATGACTTGAAAACAAAGATTGTTAACATTATGGGTTAGGGGAAGGCTACAAAAAGCTATTGCAGAGATTTAAGCTGTCAGTGTCCACTGTGAAGAAAATAGTGAAGGAAGACCGCAGGCACAGTTCTTGTTAAGGCCAGAAGAAAAACAGCACACAGACCACCTCCAAAGACCTACAACATCATCTTGCTGCAGATGGTGTCACTGTGCATCGTTCAACAATTCAGCACACTTTGCACAAGGAGAAGCTTTATGGGAGAGTGATGCGGAAGAAGCCTTTTCTGCACACACTCCATAAACAGAGTCGCTTGAGGTATGCAAACGCACATTTGGACAAGCCAGCTTCATTTTTGAAGAAGGTGCTGTGGACTGATGAAACAAAGATTGAGTTATTTGGTCATGAAAAGGGGCGTTATGCATGGCGGCAAAAGAACACAGCATTCAAAGACAAACACTTGCTACCCACAGTAAAATTTGGTGGATGTTCCATCATGCTGTGGGGCTCTGTGGCCAGTGCCGGTACTGGGAATCTTGTTAAAGTTGAGGGTTGCATGGAGTCCACTCAATATCAGCAGATATTTGAGAATAATGTTGAGGAATCAGTCACAAAATTGAAGTTACGCCGGGGCTGAATATTTCAACAAGACCACGACCCAAAACACTGCTCAAAATCTAGTCTGGCATTTATGCAGAGGAACAAGTACAATGTTCTGGAATGGCCATCCCAGTCCCCAGACCTGAATATCATTGAAAATCTGTGGGGTGATTTGAAGCGGGCTGTCCATGCTCGGCAACCATCAAACCTAACTGAACTGGAGATGTTTTGCAAGCATCTAGAGGCTGTCATTTCTGCTAAAGGAGGCTCTATTAAATATTGATGCAATATTTCTGTTGGGGTGCCCAAATTTATGCACCTGTCTAATTTCGCTTGGATGCATATTGCACATTTTCTGTTAATCCAATAAACCTCATTTCACTACTGAAATATTACTGTGTCCTTCAGTTTTTGATAGATCAAAATTAAATTGCTGATCCAAACACCCAATTATTTATAAAAGAAAATCATGGAAATTGTCAGGGGTGCCTAAAGTTAACTTTTGCATACAACTGTATATGTTAAAATGGCGACAATCCTGGAGGTAATAGACTAAGAATAAAAAATCAACACTGTGATAGATCTATACATAAAGTAAATACTAATTTATAACAAAGCAGAAGATGTCATATTATTATTTTTCTTCATTATTTTGTTATTTAGTGAATGTATTAGTTCTAAAATATGTCATTTTTCTTTTCAATAACTGTTTATATATGTATTATTGCTATTAAGGAACATACAATGTTCTGATGTGGTGGATCTCACGGTTTCATCATGGGCTCTTTGGACTATCTTTTAATTTACTCATCTCAATCATGAGACAAAACATTCAATGAACATTTCTATTGGTTTAAGCTTGGTTCCTTATTTGCACTATATTATTATATTATAATGTATTGAAAAATTATGAATAAAAAAAAACATTTACAATAAAAAAGGCAGTACAATTGTGTTCATGTATAGTTTAAAAAGGAGAAAGCAACTAATAAGCTCAACTATACAAATAATCACAGTAATAATGATAATACCAAATATGGATAATTATTAATCCTCAGGAGGGAAGTGCAACCTGGTAAGTAAATATGCAAAACAGGTAAGTAGAAAAGTGGATGCACCGGTATAATGTGTATCCAAAAGACCAGGGGAATAGCACCCTCCCTAAATAAATCACAAGAGCCCAAGGGTTAATATAAAAAGTAAAACATGTTTATATCTATCAAGTCATGAATAAATGCATAACACACACATAGGTAGACACATAGACACACACAAGACAACACATGGGCCCCTCACAAATCTAAGAGAGACTAAGCCGGCTATAGATGGCTTAAGTTGTGCGCCGTATTTACAACAAAGTTGAATGCTAAATGCAGTTCAATATAAACACAATGCTTGTTGACACATTTCTGTAGTTACATATATAAAGGATTGTAGAATCAACAAAAGTGCTGAAGGTCAGGTCGCAAATGATATCCTTTAAGTGCAGATGCAACAGACCAGGCAAGCAAATGGAATGGTAAGCCAGTAAACAAACAAGCAGATTGTCATGAAAAGTGCAGGCAAGCACAACCAGATACAGTCACTCAAAGATGAAAATGTCAAAAGTCCGCTATAACCCTGTGTTGGGTATCTACATGAATTAATGCAAACAGTTATGTAGGAAGGCAGGTGATCGTCAGCAAGAGGTATTACCTCCTCTGGTGGCTTTAATAGCCTGTAAATACTACCTCTCCTTTGCAGATGTAACAATGGATTGATGGAAGTCCAACTGACTTCGCCATACAGGGAAAAGCAACAATAGCAGGAATAAGTGGGGAATAAGTGGGGGGATCCCACGGTTGTGGTGCTGCACACCAACGCGTCCTCTTGCACGTTTCGCTCCGTAACTCAGGCAGCAAGGAGCTTCTTCCAGGTGATAGCGTAATGCTTAGAAACGTTCCTCTTATTGGCCGAATAGGTCATGTGTTCATTTCGTAATCAGTCAGCTGGAGTTTCAAAACGGCACAAATTTTTCCTTATTCTTAAGCTTGCACAAGTATAAAGATTACGTATATTACAAATACCCTTTCCGAGGAACATATAGAACGAGACAAGACGAACCACACATAACAAATGCAAAGTTAAACAGTAAATAAAGGAAAAAATATTATTACTACAAATAGTTGTCAATTTACAAAATTACCAGATTATTCTAATGTGGCTAGTGTTATGCTATGGTAGACAAAAATGCAATATTAACCCTATAAATATTTGGCCAATAAGCATATGGGGGTCCCCTGAATCATAGAATAGCCCAAACTAATAAGAACAACGGAAAGTTATAGAGAATAAGGGCAAAAAGAAGGTGAGACGGTGAAGCTACCTTTTTATTGGAAATTAATTTTTAGGCAAAAAAGAAGCAAATTCTAACTTTTCATTAAACCCTATAGGAGACAGAGTTTTTAAATTAAAGATCCACCTTGTCTCTTTTTGGAGCAAGATAGTATCTATATTACCACCTTGTCCTGTGAATTCCAGGCAATCCAATTTAAATTCATGGTGTTGTGCAAAGTATCTAGCAATTGGGCTATCAATGTTTAAGTACTTAATGTCATCTCTATGTTCATAGATGCGTGTCCTAAATTCTCTATAGGTTTTTCCTATATAGAAGCATGGGCATAAACATGATAGCAAGTAAATAACTCCAGTTGTGGAGCAATTAATAAAAGACTTGATTTGGTAAATTTTCCCAGCAGTTATTTCAAAAGTTTTTGTCCTTTATACAAAGGTACATGCCGCACAATGACTGAAAGGAGAGCAACCAACTTTGAGTTGTTTTTACAAATTCACTTTTAACCAATAGGTCCTTTAGGTTGCTTGCCCTCCGTGCAGTCATCTGTGGATAGTCTCCCAAAAATTCCAAGAGATCATCACCCTGGGATAGCAGATACCAGTTCTTATACAGTATGGTTTTTAGTTTCTGCCAGTGTGAGTTGTATTTTGTAATGAATCGTACTTTATTGTCCTCATTACGTTGCACTCTCTGATCATAAAGGAGATCCTGTCTATCCTGAGTCTTAGCCCTGTACATTGCTCTTTTAACTGATCTTTTAGAATAGCCCCGTTCATTAAACCTTTCAGCCATTTCTTTTGCTTGTTTGTCAAAGGTGTGTAGGTTTGAGCATGCTCTTTGTAAATGAAGAAATTGGCCATAGGGGGTCCCTCTTTTTAAATTTTCAGGGTGATGGCTGTCTTTTTTCTATAAACTTCAGTATGAATTTGGTCTTAATCTTTACTGATCAAGAGGTCCAGAAAACTAATACTATGGAAATCACTAGTGCAGGTGAGATAAATGTTAAAACTATTTTGATTCAAAATAGATACAAATTCTTGCAATTCAATACTTGAGCCTTCCCATAATATTAAAATATCATCCACGTACCTAATCCATAGGGATACATGTGTACCCACCCACAAGGCAAGATCTCCAAACACAACCTGGTTTTCCCAAAGGCCCAGGTGTAAGCAATCGTAGGTGGGTGCACATTTGGCCCCCATGGTGGTACAGCAAACTTGTTTCTAATATTTTCCATAGAACATGAAAATATTGTTTTTCAGTACAAAATCCAACAATTTAATCACAAATTTAGTATGAGTGTCATAGTCAGAACCTCTAGTTTGTAAGAAATTTGTGTTCATGTATACTTATGCTTCATTGTTGAGATCAGAAATACATAAATCTAGTGAATGCCTTAGGGGAGCAAGGCTCTCTTATCAAATGCAATAGAAGTGTGTCCAGAAAAATTTTGATGGTTTTGTCCCTTCCTTCCTGGTGCACTGAGCCTTTCTTGGGCGCTAGGGAGGAATTGCCATCATTATATAATCTAAAATCACTCATCAGGTTAACACAACTGATGTATTCCCAGATCACTATTGCTTTATGTCAAAGACATAGTAGTATAGATAATGATGTAATCACACTTACACCCACTAACCGGTTGAGATTAACTAAGGTTGCTGGCATAAGTAGAAATTAATGCCTCTATTAGGTGCCCTCAGCGAAATTACATAGTGGACACATTTTACTTGCTATATCTCGGAAACAGATTGGAATTCCTCTCTCCATATCCTTGGAACCATAGGGAGAAACTTAAGTAAGAATACATCTCGAGACCCACTCCCATCCACCATGCCCATTGTAAGATGGCTAGAGGAGATGACAATTTACGACATAAATATATTTTGTTTATTGATGTAATGAAAAATTTAAATTTGTAAGGTTTAAAATCTACTACTGCTACTGTTTTATCTTAAACCAACTGCATTTTCTGACCCCTGAAGTTCTTTCCGAGGCTAAACCACCATCATTTACCATGTAGCGATTAATGTGCATTAATGTTCAGTTAGGTTATCCTAGTACAGGGAGTCAGATAAATGCAGCCAGCCTCTTCCATAGCACTCAGTATGCTCAACTGCTTTTATAGTAGACTGGTGGCGGTGAAATCCATACGCTTCTACCTGCCCCCCTGCATAATTAGTTGTGGTCTCCTGGGTAAACCCTTAAGAGACCACTCATTGAGAAAGTGTAAATGAAAACACTTCCATTTACACCACTAGGCATTTGAGAAACCCCTTTACTAGAGGTGAAATATAGGTTGTAAATAATTGTGCAAATACTACGTGGTATACACGTCATATCTCTGTAGCACTCACTGACCTCACTAATTAGTATTACCCCCCCTTCCATTAGGGGTTTTCCCCCTCTTTCTCTCTTCTCCCAATCCCTTCCCTCCCCCCACTACCCTTGACAACAAGACAAAATCAATCATGGCCCCCGATCAAAGTAGCCACTCTCAACACCCAAGGACTTAATTCCCCTACCAAACGTAGCCTCCTAACCCATTACATTTAGGGACTCCAGTGCATGATACAGAACAGAAATTGGCATTATTTGCTGATGATCTTACCATTTTTCTTATGGAACCAGTAACATCTCCTTCTCCATTAATGTCTTTATTAAAGTTCTTCAGAACGATCTCCTACCATAAGGTCAATGTGGGGAAAACAGAAGCATATTCAATTAATATCAAACCAGAAGAAGAGCATGATATCCAAAGTCCTACTCCTTTATATGGTCTCTGAGAGGGGGTGCGCCACTTGGGAGTTTACCTCTCCCATAATAAATCCATAACTAAAAATGATAACTATGACAATCTCCTAAAAGAGATCAAATAATTTCTTAGCTCTAAACGCTATGATGAGATATGTTGGATGGGAAGAGTGGCTGCCCTCAAAATGATGATACTTCCTAAACTCACGTACCTGTTCAGATACATACCAATCCCAGTATACTTATACTTGGAACAATAAAAGACCCAGAGTGGCGGCGCATATACTCCAATCTCCAATAGAGAAAGGCGGTATAGGACTCCCAAATATTAAACTGTATCATGAAGCAGCAATGATATCCCAGGCAATTGCCTGGGGACCTAATCTCCCACCAACGAGATGGAGGGAATTAGAACAGACATCTTTGTTGAACTAGCTGACCTTCTTTGGCTTCCCACACATCAAAAGAATAGAGTACCCATAGCAAATGACATAGTCAAGGGCTGTCAACTAACCTGGTTCAGACTACAACATCACAATTCTATTGCACCACTCCCTTCCCTAGTACATTCCATAAAAGGGACTTTTACTTAGATCATAACCTGCTACCCCACTCTGATATGCTTAGTTCTCCCCCACTACCCCCTAAATTTCAGTTTTACCTACTTAGATTAAGGTCTCTTATGAAATCTTGGGGTTTTCTAGGCGACAGACTACGTACACTTACACCATGGGAGATGAGATGGAAATTGGACCTTCAATTACATAAACCTCTTTCAACACATTACAAATGCCTACGAGAAGACCTGTTCCCCCTCAAAACGAAACACATAAAACACATAGAAGCCTGGGAGAATAAATTACAACAGACATACACTCCAAAAGACTGGTCCAAAGCAATTAGCCAGACTAAAGCAGCAATCCATTGTGTGACACTGTACAAGCTATACTTTAAGCTCCTGACCAGATGGCACCTAGTACCCACAAAACTGCAGAAAATCTACCATGATCACCCCCATCTGCTGGAAAGGGTGCAGGGAACTGGGAACCCCCCTCCACATTTGGTGGACATGTCCAAAGCTTAGCAAGTATTGGTCAAAGATCAAAAGAGTTTGTACCAGCTTAAACCTCCCAGAGGTATCGCACCCAGCCCTAGCACTACTTCACCTTGGACTAGAAAAAGTCCCCAATTGTAAGCAATCCTTACTAATATATATCTTGACCTAAGCCAAATTGTTCATAGCAAGAAATTGGCAAAAAGAACAACCCCCTAATTGGCAAGGAGTTAATTAAATAAAATCCATATAAGAATATGTCTTCATAACAACTACTGTTTGATCTGAGAAACCCTGGGAAACTTTCATATCTAATAGAAGAAAGTAGAAACAAATAACTGTGTAAATCTAGTGGAATAACCGTATTCCATTACCCTCCTTCCTACCCCCCCCCCCCTTTTTATATTTAAGCGAGAAGACCACAATACTCACATAGACTACATCACCTACATACAACTGTAACCAAATTTGATTAATAAGAGTGTCCAAAATGGTGTTAATATGTTATATTCCATATTGTTCTCCTGAAGTTTGTATTAAAATGTAAAGGAAATAAGATTGTTATAAAGAAAATTTTGTAAAAGGAGGTTATAATGCTTGAACTCCAATGTTCTTGTGGGGTATGACATGACAGTGATAACTCTTTGACATTACTGTAACAGTCTATTTTTGTACAATTTTAGCACTGTAAACATGTAAGTTGTCTTTTGCTAATTGACTTCAATAAAAAACTTTTGTAAAAAAAAAATTAATACAATTCCAAAATCCAAATGACAGGCCAGGAGTCAAAGCCAAAGCAGGTAGTCAGACAAGCTGAGTCAGGGACCAAAGCGAGTAGTCAGACAAGCTGGTGTCAGGAACATAAAGATCAGTGAAGTCAGGAACAAGCCAGGGATCAGGAACCAGAAGAGACATCAAATAAGCCAGGTAATACACAGAGTCAGGAACACAGGAGCTCACAGAGAAGTCAGACACAACGCAAGAGCAAAGGAAGACTGAACTGAGGCACTTAAATAGTAAGTGATGACATCATCATTCTGGGACTGCAACCTGTCTCTCACTTATGATGTTCTCCAGTTTGGCCATAAAAGGGAGCCTGGGAGTAGTGAGCAGCATTACACACTCTGCTTCAGGCAAGGAGAAAACATAGATGAGTCTGAAATGACAGCCATGACAGAAAGCTGCAAATAACTAGTAAAGTCAGGGCGAAACCCTGACATAAACAAATTTGTGCAAAATCCTCACGCCCTCCTTCCTCCCTCTCCTTCCTTTCTAGGGCATGTTGGGACCTCCATGTCTGACAGCAACTCCAGACTCTTCCTCTGTCATAGAGTCTTACCCACTTAAGGTGCAATAGTCCTATTTCTGCTGAGGGGAGCTAAATAACCCCAGAGCAAGCCACACAGAAATGTAAGCATCATGTGTTCAGCACACTGAGGGGTGATCACACAGCAGGACCACTGACAGGCTTGCATTTATCCATCTAACCTGACTGTGCTCCAGCTCCTCCAACCAGCAGAAGCAGTGTTTACAGAAGCATTTCTGTTCTATGTCCACGGGGAGCTTAGTTCCACCTGCAAAAATAGTGCAGGAACTCAGTTCCCATGCTTTCCCACTGGACTTGACCTCTGGAGAAGGTACAGAAAAAAGTAGTGATGAACAAGAAGGCAGTCAGGAACAGGACAGTAGAATACCAGAGCTAGATGTCTGTCCTGTTTACTTTAGAAAAAGCACAATGAATAGAATCCACTTTAGCGGAAGTTAGGAAGAATATTCAGGTTTCTAATGACACACCATCTTATCCTCATTTTGAGGTTATAAATTATTTGGATTTACAAAGTTAAAAGAAAGGTCCCTGACATATTAAAACAGCTGCTAGTTCCACAACCTTACTATGCTAAATGAGGTAAATTATAAAGTAAGACAACCAGACAGAAGGAAAATAGAGCAAATATATTGACCTGCTAAAACCTTGGAAGGACAGAGAGTTTTTATCGACTACAGCAGTATCTGCCAGTCCGCTTAAAGATCCTGAGGCGAATTTTGCTGAAAGACTGTCTCCCCATCAGAAACAGGAAATTAGGGATTTTATTAGAAGAAGCCTACAGAATCTACGAAGCCAGGAATGAAGCTACTAGTGCTGAAATTAAGAAAATGTTGGAACTTGATATTATTGAGGAGACACAAAGTGAGTGGAATAGTTCTATTGTTTGTGGTACAAAAACCTGATGGGTAATTAAGATTTTGTAATGATTACTGTTTAAACAGTGTAAAAAATGTATGCTTATCCAATGACCAGGGTTGATGAACTCATAGAGAGATTGGGTAAAGCTCGCGATTCAATGACTTTAGACCTCACTAAAGGCTATTGGCAGGTATGCCTGACTGAGTAAGCAGTGTAAAAGACAGCTTTTTCTACATAAGAGGGCTTGTTTCAATAAAATGTGTTACCATTTGGGTTACATGGGGACCCAGCTACTTTTCTGAGATTAATGGATCAAATTATGAAATCCCACAGTCATTATGCCTCAGCATATTTGGATGATGTAGTCATTCACAGTGCAGATTGGGACTCACATCTTCCCAAAGTGCAGGCAGTTTTGGATTCTATTTGCGTACCCAGGCTAACAGCTAATCCTTCAATATGTACAGTAGGTTTGGAAGAGTCAAAATACTTAGACTATTCAATTGGTAAGGGTTTTATAAAGCCCCAAACAGCAATGGTGGTAGCCATACAAAATTGGCCTCGCCCCCTCTCTAAGAAGAAAGTCAGGATCTATTAGGGGTTAATTGGGTACTATAGAAGGTTTATCCGAGAGTTTGCTACAATTGCTGGCCCCCTTACTGACCTTTCAAAGGCAAAAGCTCCATTGATAGTAAAGTGATCTTCTGAATGCGAACATGCCTTTGTAAAATTGAAAAATGCATTGTCTACCAACCTGTCCTAGTAACCCCTGATTTTTCTAAAGAACTTATTGTATATTCAGATGCTTCTGAGATTGGTTTGGGAGTGGTATTATCTCAGAAAATTCATGGTGAAGAACATCCCGTGTTTTATTTAAGTAGAAAATTGTCTCCCTAAGAGAAAAATTATTCTATAGTGGAAAAAGATTGTCTTGCCATCAAGTGGGCATTGGAGTCTCTAAGATATTATCTTTTGGGCCATAAATTCAAGTTGGTAACTGATCATGCTCCCTTAACGTGGATGAGTCAAAATAAAGATAAGAATGTTAGGGTGACCAGGTGGTTTCTTAGCTTATATTTTTCTCTGTTGAACATAGGGCTGAGTCTAAACATGGAAATGCTGATAGCCTGGCCCTACTTCATTCATTTATGTCCATGTTCACTCACCCCACATGGTCTGAGCTGGGGAGGGGGGAGGGGTGACACAGTGCAAGGAAGAGTTGTGGATGGGGTGTATTTAGGACAAAGTGTTTAAAGAACTTGCTACCCTGATATGTGGTATAATACAGACAGTCCCATGGAAGACTGTGTTTAATCTAACCTATTTTAGTTATTTTGTATTATGTGTTAACTCCACTATCAGGCTGATTGATTGTACAGAATCCAGCCCAAATTTTACTGGTCTTTCTTGCTGTGTTAATTAATCTGATTATTTTCACCTGGAGCGTGTTAAGGCTATAACGGTCTTGTTAAGTAAATAATGGGGGGGGGGGATCTGTGTTATTGTGGTGAAGGAAAGTGCTGGAGTGTATTATACTGGAATGATCCAGTGTTAAAAGACAGTTGCTATTTGTATTATATGATGGACAATATGCTGAAAACTTACCGTTTGTTTAATTTGCTGGTATACTGCTGTAAACTGCAAATAAACAGGCCTCAGGCCTTTAAAACTTGACAACAGTTTGGATGTGTGTTCTCCTTAAAACCCTAGAGGGCTATGGCGTCGATTTATCAAAGGCTTCACAAGCCTTTCAATCCACTACGGCTGCAGGTTCTCACAACAAGCAGCGGTCATCAGACCTCTAAAGTGGTCAAATTCAATCTCTGCGGTCATGGGTGACAGCTGCGTCACAGCTCATGCCCATGCGTGATTGGCTGTGCGCGGGCAGGGGCGGGATTGCACGCGAGCGCAAAATAGTGCTCGAGTGCAATGCTGAATTCCACTAGGGGAATTCAGCCCACCAGAGGCAAGCTGCAGTGGACAGGGGCACGTATGGGTGCCCTGTCCGCCTCAACTTGATAAATCGCCTCAATTTGATAATGGAAGCAATTTGTATCGTCTCTTAAACTGCTGCTCTATTTGAATCATGAAAGTTTAATTGTGACTTTAGTGCCACTTTAATCATTTAGTTTAAAAACACAGAAACAGATTTGTCATAAAAAGTTTACTTATGTGTTGCTTGTAAAGCAATTGTCATCCTTTACTTTTATTGACTATAATTTTAATGTTTGCTTAGCAAGCTTCTTTATAGATCATAAACAAAAGGAAACACATTTTCAAGACAAGGAAAAGAGAGCTTAGCAATTTGTCCCATTTGATGGCACCCATGCAAGGTGTAGCCTCCTTTAACCCACTTGTGCCTTTCTCAGAACTGCCCTGCGATATGTCTGTCCCGAAGGATGGATCAGCTTACAAATACCAGCCTTTTCTTCTCTAAACTAAGGATTCGTGTATCTAACGCCAGAGTTTTTGTAAAAGACTTATTTAAAGAAATTGATGTTAATTTCATTTATTTGTTCTAAATAAACATTTAATATAGAAAAGTGTAGCATTCAGAACATTCAATAATAAAAACTATTGCCAAGACAGAAAATTTGGAGAAGAACATTTGTTCTACCAATATAATATTAAAAATGTTTTCTGCATGTAGTTTCTTAAAGAGGTAGTTGTGGACATTTATCTTAAAGAGGTAGTTGTGGACATTTATCTGATTGCCTGATGAGTCAACTATTTTAAAGGGACATTGTAAAGGGAAAATGACATACTCTAATCTGTTAGAGCATTTTTTTCACTAGTCACCTTGGAACTCTATGTATTTAACCCTTGCACAAAGGCAAATGCGTAGATAAAGTCCTGATTGGGAGCAGCAGAGCAGAAAACAACTAGTGCACCAATCGGCAGCCGCATTTACACAACCCACCAATCACAAGCTGTGTTCAACTTCTGAGCTGCATTGCTTGTGGTACTATAACTGTACCTATGTGTTTATGCCCCTTATAGGGGTTGAACACAGTGAGGATTGCAAAAATGAAATATACTAACAAATTAGAGCATGTCCTTTTGCACTACAGTGTCCCTTTAAATTAGCTTACCTGTTCATTTGGGTTCTGAGAGTACATAATGTTACGGTCTTGGTGAAAAGTTTGAATAAAACTGATTTAAGGCAAATTGGGCAAAGGATCCTTCTCAGATTGCTCTCACCACTCTTAGAGCCCAACGATCAAACTCACCGACATGGAAATAAATCATGCAATATCTATGGGGGCTTTTTTTGAGTATTATATTAGGGTTTCCACCTTGGCCATGTTTTCCTGGACACTTATGAGTTACACATGCTGCAGGGTGTGCAGGGAGGAACATGAATAGTGCTGTCCAGGATCACTATTTGTGTGTTGTCCAGGGGTGCAAGTTATGTTCATCCCTGCACACCCTGTATCATGTGTAACTCATAATTGTCCAGGAAAACATGGCCGAGGTGGCAACCGTAATTATATTGCAATGCACGTGTCTCTCCTTCACATCCAGAACCTGCATATTTAGATAAACCGTTTCCAAGCTAAAATTTATGTTTATAAAATTTTTAGGTCATTAGTCCTTCAGGGAGACATAATAAGCTTGGGTAATTTGCTGTTTATATACAAGACAAGGAAAATGAAGTGCTCAGCTGGGACTGGACAGAGATTTAGGGGCCGATTTATTAAACAGCGTATGCTTGTCGGAATCAGGCGTTAAGAAGCAGCGGTCGTAAGACCAATGCTCCTTAACACATCTGCCACCTCTGAGGGGGCAGACTGCAATCATCGCGATAAGAAGTTCCTTGGGTATCTTTTATTGAAGAGTAAAACTAGGTAGAATCTTAAGAGCTCATGAGTGTGTACGTGTCTTAAGTATGGCAGCAGTATTTTGCAACACTGTATAACAAAGCTACAAATAATGTTGCAAAACACTGCTACCTAGTTTTACTCTTCAATAAAAGATACCAAGAGAACAAATTAAATTTGATAACAGAAGTAAATTGGAAAGTTGTATAAAATTGTATGCTCTATCCGAATCATTTTGTCTTTACTGCCCATTTAATATAATATTTAAGATTTTTAAGTTCTGACCCTAATAGAGGAAAAATTCTGCCAAAAGCGACACTAGCACCTGAAAAAAGTCTTTATGTGGTGGCAATTGATCTGTCATTTCAAAAACATGCCTAAACTCAATGGGGCCGAATTATCAAGCAGCGGACGGACAAGATTGCTGTGGCTTGTGCAATGTTAAACGCTGTCGGCATTTAACATTGCACAAGCATTTCTATTGAAATGCTTCTGCAATGCTGCCCCCTGCACATTCGCGGCCAATCGGCCGCCTGCAGGAGGTGTCAATCATCCCGAGCGTATTTGATCAGGATGAATGCTGCCTTATGCTGTCTTATGACCGCTGCTTCTGAACTTAAGTTTCCGGCGATCGCACCATTTAACTCACTGTAGCTCGTTCCCGCCCTGGTCTGGTAGCGGGAGCGAGCTACAGTGAGTTGAATGGCGAGATCGGGCCGGCTATGACTAGACAGCTTGCCGTGATGCGCTTCTGAAAAGACCAGACCTGCTCAGTAGAGCCAGGAACGGCGTTCTACAAATTTCTACTTTGACATTAAAAATCTTTCAAATACTTTGAAGTATAAAGTTGGCACTAAATTAATGTTATATAGTTCTGCACTATGTGCAGAATTATATAACATTATTCTTTAGGTTTACTGCCCCTTTAAAACAAAATATAAACAGAGTTTTAACTGAAAACTGTGTTGCCGTTCCTCGGGGGATAAGGATGCCTTAATTAACCCTATCTGCATGGGTTCTTACTCTGAATTAACAGACATAAAGGAAGATTCAACATTAGGCTTATATTCACTTGAAACAGAAAAATCCTTAAAATATGTTTTCTTAAGCAAATTCTGCTTGACATCTTTCTCTCTTTCCCTTTCCTTAAATCTATGATCAATCTGTATAACCAGTCTCATCAAATCACTCAGAGAATTTGTAATGCCAATAAGTACTAACTTATCTTTGAGTTCCTCAGTACAATTCTAAAATGATCTTTTACTGCAACCAGATTCCAAAAAGATTTGGGTTTCAAAGAAAATATAACTTTACAGGCCATAATATAGCTTCTAAACTGCTGCTGTTCCCCTTTAAATTTACCTGGCATCGGCAGATTAGGTTCTACAGTAACAGAGGCTGACTTTAGTGCCACTTTAATCATTTAGTTTAAAAACACAGAAGCAGGTTTGTCATAAAAAGTTTACTTATGTGTTGCTTGTAAAGCAAGTGTCATCCTTTACTTTTATTGACTATAATTTTAATGTTTGCTTAGCAAGCTTCTTTATAGATCATAAACAAAAGGTAACACATTTTCAAGACAAGGAAAAGAGAGCTTAGCAATTTGTCCCATTTGATGGCACCCATGCAAGGTGTAGCCTCTTTTAGCCCACTTGTGCCTTTCTCAGAACTGCCCTGCGATATGTCTGTCCCGAAGGATGGATCAGCTTTCAAATACCAGCCTTTTCTTCTCTAAACTAAGGATTCGTGTATCTAACGCCAGAGTTTTTGTAAAAGACTTATTTAAATAAATTGATGTTAATTTCATTTATTTGTTCTAAATAAACATTTAATATAGAAAAGTGTAGTATTCAGAACATTCAATAATAAAAACTATTGCCAAGACAGAAAAATTTGGAGAAGAACATTTGTTCTACCAATATAATATTAAAAATATTTTCTGCATGTAGTTTCTTAAAGAGGTAGTTGTGGACATTTATCTTAAAGAGGTAGTTGTGGACATTTATCTGATTGCCTGATGAGTCAACTATTTTAAAGGGACATTGTAAAGGGAAAATGACATACTCTAATCTGTTAGAGCATTTTTTTCACTAGTCACCTTGGAACTCTATGTATTTAACCCTCGCACAAAGGCAAATGCGTAGATAAAGTCCTGCTTGGGAGAAGCAGAGCAGAAAACAACTAGTGCACCAATCGGCAGCCGCATTTACACAACCCACCAATCACAAGCTGTGTTCAACTTCTGAGCTGCAATGCTTGTGGTACTATAACTGTACCTATGTGTTTATGCCCTTTATAGGGGTTGAACACAGTGAGGATTGCAAAAATGAAATATACTAACAAATTAGAGCATGTCCTTTTGCACTACAGTGTCCCTTTAAATTAGCTTACCTGTTCATTTGGGTTCTGAGAGTACATAATGTTACGGTCTTGGTGAAAAGTTTGAATAAAACTGATTTAAGGCAAATTGGGCAAAGGATCCTTCTCAGATTGCTCTCACCACTCTTACGGCTAGATTTAGAGTTTTGTCGGTAAGGACCCGCGTAGCTAACGCTGGCTTTTTTCTGGCCGCACCTTTAAAATAACTCTGGTATTGAGAGTCCATATAATGTCAGCGTTAGGCTCCAAAAAAGGAGCGTAGAGCATATTTAACGCAACTGCAACTCTCGATACCAGAGTTGCTTACGGACACGGCCAGCCTCAAAAACGTGCTCGTGCACGATTCCCCCATAGGAAACAATGGGGCTGTTTGAGCTGAAAAAAAACCTAACACCTGCAAAAAAGCCGCGTTCAGCTCCTAACGCAGCCCCATTGTTTGCTATGGGGAAACACTTCCTACGTCTGCACCTAACACTCTAACATGTACCCCGAGTCTAAACACCCCTAACCTTACACTTATTAACCCCTAATCTGCCGCCCCTGCTATCGCTGACCCCTGTATATTATTTTTAACCCCTAATCTGCCGCTCCGTAAACCGCCGCTACTTACATTATCCCTATGTACCCCTAATCTGCTGCCCCTAACACCGCCGACCCCTATATTATATTTATTAACCCCTAATCTGCCCCCCACAACGTCGCCTCCACCTGCCTACACTTATTAACCCCTAATCTGCCGACCGGACCTGAGAGCTACTATAATAAAGTTATTAACCCTTAATCCGCCTCACTAACCCTATAATAAATAGTATTAACCCCTAATCTGCCCTCCCTAACATCGCCGACACCTAACTTCAATTATTAACCCCTAATCTGCCGACTGGAGCTCACCGCTATTCTAATAAATGTATTAACCCCTAAAGCTAAGTCTAACCCTAACACTAACACCCCCCTAAGTTAAATATAATTTTTATCTAACGAAATTAATTAACTCTTATTAAATAAATTATTCCTATTTAAAGCTAAATACTTACCTGTAAAATAAACCCTAATATAGCTACAATATAAATTATAATTATATTATAGCTATTTTAGGATTAATATTTATTTTACAGGTAACTTTGTAATTATTTTAACCAGGTACAATAGCTATTAAATAGTTAAGAACTATTTAATAGCTAAAATAGTTAAAATAATTACAAATATACCTGTAAAATAAATCCTAACCTAAGTTACAATTAAACCTTACACTACACTATCAATAAATTAATTAAATAAAATACCTATAAGTATCTACAATTAAACCTAACACTACACTATCAATAAATAAATTAAATACAATTCCTACAAATAAATACAATAAAATAAACTAACTAAAGTACAAAAAATAAAAAAGAACTAAGTTACAAAAAATAAAAAAATATTTACAAACATTAGAAATATATTACAACAATTACACCTACTCTAAGCCCCCTAATAAAATAACAAAGCCCCCCAAAATAAAAAAATGCCCTACCCTATTCTAAATTACTAAAGTTCAAAGCTCTTTTACCTTACCAGCCCTGAACAGGGCCCTTTGCGGGGCATGCCCCAAGAAGTTCAGCTCTTTTGCCTGTAAAAAAAAACATACAATACCCCCCCCCTCAACATTACAACCCACCACCCACATACCCCTAAGCTAACTCAAACCCCCCTTAAATAAACCTAACACTAAGCCCCTGAAGATCTCCCTACCTTGAGTCGTCTTCACCCAGCCGAGCCAAATTCTTCATCCAAGCGGAGCAAGAAGAGGTCCTCCATCCGGTAGAAGTCTTCATCCAAGCGGGGTAGAAGAGGTCTTCCATCCGATTGAAGTCTTCATCCAAGAGGCATCTTCTATCGTCATCCATCCGGAGTGGAGCGGCAGCATCCTGAAGACCTCCGACGCGGAACATCCATCCTGGCCAACGACTGAACGACGAATGACGGTTCCTTTAAATGACGTCATCCAAGATGGCGTCCCTCGAATTCCGATTGGCTGATAGGATTCTATCAGCCAATCGGAATTAAGGTAGGAAAAATCTGATTGGGTGATTGAATCAGCTAATCAGATTGAGCTTGCATTCTATTGGCTGATCGGAACAGCCAATAGAATGCGAGCTCAATCTGATTGGCTGATTGGATCAGCCAATCGGATTGAACTTGATTCTGATTGGCTGATTCCATCAGCCAATCAGAATATTCCTACCTTAATTCCGATTGGCTGATAGAATCCTATCAGCCAATCGGAATTTGAGGGACGCCATCTTGGATGACGTCATTTAAAGGAACCGTCATTCGTCGTTCAGTCGTCGGCCAGGATGGATGTTCCACGTCGGAGGTCTTCAGGATGCTGCCGCTCCGCTCCGGATGGATGACGATAGAAGATGCCTCTTGGATGAAGACTTCAATCGGATGGAAGACCTCTTCTGCCCCGCTTGGATGAAGACTTCTACCGGATGGAGGACCTCTTCTTGCTCCGCTTGGATGAAGAATTTGGCTCGGCTGGGTGAAGACGACTCAAGGTAGGGAGATCTTCAGGGGCTTAGTGTTAGGTTTATTTAAGGGGGGTTTGGGTTAGATTAGGGGTATGAGGGTGGTGGGTTGTAATGTTGGGGGGGGTATTGTATGTTTTTTTTTACAGGCAAAAGAGCTGAATTTCTTGGGGCATACCCCGCAAAGGGCCCTGTTCAGGGCTGGTAAGGTAAAAGAGCTTTGAACTTTAGTAATTTAAAATAGGGTAGGGCATTTTTTTTATTTTGGGGGGCTTTGTTATTTTATTAGGGGGCTTAGAGTAGGTGTAATTAGTTTAAAATTATTGTAATATATTTCTAATGTTTGTAAATATTTTTTTATTTTTTGTAACTTAGTTCTTTTTTATTTTTTGTACTTTAGTTAGTTTATTTCATTGTATTTATTTGTAGGAATTGTATTTAATTTATTTATTGATAGTGTAGTGTTAGGTTTAATTGTAGATAATTATAGGTATTTTATTTAATTAATTTATTGATAGTGTAGTGTTAGGTTTAATTGTAACTTAGGTTAGGATTTATTTTACAGGTATATTTGTAATTATTTTAACTATTTTAGCTATTAAATAGTTCTTAACTATTTAATAGCTATTGTACCTGGTTAAAATAATTACAAAGTTACCTGTAAAATAAATATTAATCCTAAAATAGCTATAATATAATTATAATTTATATTGTAGCTATATTAGGGTTTATTTTACAGGTAAGTATTTAGCTTTAAATAGGAATAATTTATTTAATAAGAGTTAATTAATTTCGTTAGATAAAAATTATATTTAACTTAGGGGGGTGTTAGTGTTAGGGTTAGACTTAGCTTTAGGGGTTAATACATTTATTAGAATAGCTGTGAGCTCCAGTCGGCAGATTAGGGGTTAATAATTGAAGTTAGGTGTCGGCAATGTTAGGGAGGGCAGATTAGGGGTTAATACTATTTATTATAGGGTTAGTGAGGCGGATTAGGGGTTAATAACTTTATTATAATAGCGGTGCGGTCCGCTCGGCAGATTAGGGGTTAGTAAGTGTAGGCAGGTGGAGGCGACGTTGAGGGGGGCAGATTAGGGGTTAATAAATATAATATAGGGGTCGGCGGTGTTAGGGGCAGCAGATTAGGGGTACATAGCTATAATGTAGGTGGCGGCTCTTTGCGGTCGGCAGATTAGGGGTTAATAAGTGTAGGTAGGTGGCGGCGACGTTGTGGGGGGCAGGTTAGGGGTTAATAAATATAATATAGGGGTCGGCGGTGTTAGGGGCAGCAGATTAGGGGTACATAAGGATAACGTAGGTGGCGGTCGGCAGATTAGGGGTTAAAAAAATTTAATCGAGTGGCGGCGATGTGGGGGGACCTCGGTTTAGGGGTACATAGGTAGTTTATGGGTGTTAGTGTACTTTAGAGCACAGTAGTTAAGAGCTTTATGATCCGGCGTTAGCCCAGAAAGCTCTTAACTACTGACTTTTTTCTGCGGCTGGAGTTTTGTCGTTAGAATTCTAACGCTCACTTCAGACACGACTCTAAATACCGGAGTTAGAAAGATCCCATTGAAAAGATAGGATACACAATTGACGTAAGGGGATCTGCGGTATGGAAAAGTCGCGGCTGAAAAGTGAGCGTTAGACCCTTTTTTGACTAACTCCAAATACCGTAGGTAGCCTAAAACCAGCGTTAGGAGCCTCTAACGCTGGTTTTCACGGCTACTGCCAAACTCTAAATCTAGGCCTAAGAGCCCAACGATCAAACTCACCGACATGGAAATAAATCATGCAATATCTATGGGGGCTTTTTTTGAGTATTATATTTAGGGTTTCCACCTTGGCCATGTTTTCCTGGACACTTATGAGTTACACATGCTGCAGGGTGTGCAGGGAGGAACATTAATAGTGCTGTCCAGGATCACTATTTGTGTGTTGTCCAGGGGTGCAAGTTATGTTCATCCCTGCACACCCTGTATCATGTGTAACTCATAATTGTCCAGGAAAACATGGCCGAGGTGGCAACCTTAATTATATTGCAATGCACGTGTCTCTCCTTCACATCCAGAACCTGCATATTTAGATAAACCGTTTCCAAGCTAAAATTTATGTTTATAAAATTTTTAGGTCATTAGTCCTTCAGGGAGACATAATAAGCTTGGGTAATTTGCTGTTTATATACAAGACAAGGAAAATGAAGTGCTCAGCTGGGACTGGACAGAGATTTAGGGGCCGATTTATTAAACAGCGTATGCTCGTCGGAATCAGGAGTTAAGAAGCAGCGGTCGTAAGACCAATGCTCCTTAACACATCTGCCACCTCTGAGGGGGCGGACTGCAATCATCCCGATCAGAAGTTGCTTGGGTATCTTTTATTGAAGAGTAAAACTAGGTAGAATCTTAAGAGCTCATGAGTGTGCACGTGTCTTAAGTATGGCAGCAGTATTTTGCAACACTGTATAACAAACCTACAAATAATGTTGCAAAACACTGCTACCTAGTTTTACTCTTCAATAATAGATACCAAGAGAACAAATTAAATTTGATAACAGAAGTAAATTGGAAAGTTGTATAAAATTGTATGCTCTATCCGAATCATTTTGTCTTTACTGCCCATTTAATAAAATATTTAAGATTTTTAAGTTCTGACCCTAATAGAGGAAAAATTCTGCCAAAAGCGACACTAGCACCTGAAAAAATTCTTTATGTGGTGGCAATTGATCTGTCATTTCAAAAACATGCCTAAACTCAATGGGGCTGAATTATCAAGCAGCGGACGAACAAGATTGCTGTGGCTTGTGCAATGTTAAACGCTGTCGGCATTTAACATTGCACAAGCATTTCTATTGAAATGCTTCTGCAATGCTGCCCCCTGCACATTCGCGGCCAATCGGGCCCCTGCAGGAGGTGTCAATCATCCCGAGCGTATTTGATCAGGATGATTGCTGTCTTATGCTGTTTTATGACCGCCCTGGTCTGGTAGCGGGAGCGAGCTACAGTGAGTTGAATGGCGAGATCGGGCCGGCTGTGACTAGACAGCTTGCCGTGATGCGCTTCTGAAAAGACCAGACCTGCTCAGTAGAGCCAGGAACGGCGTTCTACAAATTTCTACTTTGACATTAAAAATCTTTCAAATACTTTGAAGTATAAAGTTGGCACTAATTTAATGTTATATAGTTCTGCACTATGTGCAGAATTATATAACATTATTCTTTAGGTTTACTGCCCCTTTAAAACAAAATATAAACAGAGTTTTAACTGAAAACTGTGTTGCCGTTCCTCGGGGGATAAGGATGCCTTAATTAACCCTATCTGCATGGGTTCTTACTCTGAATTAACAGACATAAAGGAAGATTCAACATTAGGCTTATATTCACTTGAAACAGAAAAATCCTTAAAATATGTTTTCTTAAGCAAATTCTGCTTGACATATTTCTCTCTTTCCCTTTCCTTAAATCTATGATCAATCTGTATAACCAGTCTCATCAAATCACTCAGAGAATTTGTAATGCCAATAAGTACTAACTTATCTTTGAGTTCCTCAGTACAATTCTAAAATGATCTTTTGTTTTTGAAAATAATTTTTTTATTGAAGTTAAAGCATATATCGTCTAAACAATGACTCGCCCTAAGGCAGAAGTTACAACAAAGAGAATAATACATTGTCTATATATAGGCATTATTGAGAAAGCAATATGCACATACAGCAAGATAAAATACATTTCAGGTCTGGTTATGAAGATAGACAATATCTTTGGCGAGATAAAATAGAACTTCTTTTTATAATATCAGCGTATGAACTCCACATTCTAATAAAATATTACCTAAGACCAAAATATCAGCCTGTGGAGGGTTAAAATGAGTATCAGCCACTCTTGGGCCGAGATATATAGGGGGAAGGGGATATTCAGCGGGTAAGCACCGCTATATGTATAGGAAAAGGGGTGGGAGGGCGGAGCCATAAATAAGTAAGTATAAGTAGCATAGGGTACCGGGTACCTGGGGTGGGCTTAGAATAGCCCAACCGTAGAGACCGTAGGTCTGGCTTCTGGATTACTAAAAAGATACGATAAATTAGATATGCCTTAGAGAATTAGTCTACTCAGGAGTAGGCAGTGGGGCAAAGTGACATCCTAACACTAGGTAGAGTATCTAAATAGTGGCAAAAGGTTACTCTGCTGATACATTCAGGGGAACTCAAAAGTTACATAAATAACCTGCAAACAGATGCATACAAGTCACAGTGGCAGCACTTCACATAGGTGTTCAGAACTGACCCAAAGAGTAATGAAACAGGTAATATATAAACTTATCCAAACATTACGTATCAAACATGTCGACTAACTGAAATGGAGTATGATACATAATACACCTTCCATATAACATTTGAGAAGACATTAAACAGTTATGTCTTGTAAATATAAGAACAAACATTTCTCATTCTGGTGTCTAATAACAGTTGAGAAGATACAAAACAGTTATAACTTGTGCATTAAGTGTAATATACAAATAAGGTGTCCTAATTGCAGAACAAACATATCCACTATATGTAAGCTATACACTTATAAAAGCATGCTAATGCCACAGTACAGTGGAGTTGATATTGTCATATATGCACTATATTGTCGCTACATAGCAGGGCTGGATAAATGTAACCCATAGCTGGCATGTTACCGTTATAAGGCAGCAGCAGATTACTACAATAAGGGCTCTACAGGAAAACTCGAAGGTTAATACTTAAATTATATATAACTTAGTCAGGTAGGAATAAAAGAATTCCTCAAATATCTTAATTCAGGGCCATAGCAGCTCTTGGGAGCAGTGTAATACCAAAATGCAACCTAACATATATGGTTTAAAGCAAAAATGTATTAAGTGGCAAATGACCAGTAAGTGTGGAGACAGTGGAGGTAATGGCATAGTACATGTAACCATTGTGTCAATATCTATAAGGTACTTACTCACATAATAGAGTGCATCGATCTATATTAAAAAAAAAAAAAAAAATCATTTTCACCTACCTTAGAGATTGCTAGGCGTGTAATACTGCCACTATACAATACTACGTATGTAAGATTATCTATATAGCTAACCTAAAAATTTAAAGGTAAAATATTTGCACCAAGAAGTGCTGCTATTACACTTGGAAGTTGAGCACTGTATTATAAACAGGCAATTTAGTATAGTAAGAGGGCCTAAATGAACACTTTATTTGCTTAAGCAGCAACTTCATGCAGTATAGTTTTCCTCTGTGTGCATAAATTTATACTACAAACATATAGATTGGCAATAATACACAACACATACCTCCAAGCCGCATAGCTAGCTTAGTAGGTATCTTGAACATTTTAACCTTATCTGGAGCTAAGCATATATAAGAAAAAAGGAATAAAAACATATAAAAGATAAGAAAAATTCCCAAAACTGCCATCCGAAATTTTAGCAGGTACTCATTGCAAATATAAGAAATATTAATTACACTTTAGACTCTAACAAATATATCAACTTTAATTTATGCTGGGCTAGCTAGAAGTATAGCTTTAATACCCTACGGTAACAAAACCATAGTATAGCTGCTGTCTGCACGCCTCTTACAGGATACTAAGAACTAAAAAAGTACAAATGTATACAGTCAAGAGGTCTGATAAGTTGATGTAACTAGTAGGTTGCTGATTTGCGTGTGCCACACAGCCTTTTAACTTGGTGTCATTCAGATCTCCTGTAAGAAATTAAATAAATCACATAGCTCCATATTTGTGCAGCTCTGATGGAAGAAGCATGTATAATGGGAGCAGGTATGATCTAAGGTCACAAGTGTCAAAGGGCAGGGGTAATAGCATATCTGACCCTCAGTACACCAGTCTCACACCCGGTAACGCTGAAGACCTCTGAGTTATCCGATACCCAGACGCAACCAATTTTCATGTTGCTCAGCACTTAGAAGACTGAAGCCTCTCAACAGCCGCAGCAGCACAGACCGAGTGCCATCCAGGAATAAAACGATCGCCATTGAGTCACATGAGCTTGCAGGGGGGTTGTGGGTTTTTACATCACCATGATGAACAGAGAAGCGAAGAGTGTCATGGAATTTCAGGTCCCCCGGATACGTGAGAGCTATAGGTTGCTCTAGGCACAGGTCAGTGGCGCAGGGCATCGGGCAGACATAGCTATCGGTCAGAGTCACAGGGCCCTCACAGTTCACCAGTACAAATTTGGAAGCCGTTTCCGTCACCGACTGACTTACTTCATGTGTTTCTACCGCCGGGAGCAGATCGATCCTCTTCCACGGCTCAGAGTGTCCTGGGGGTATTTCAGAATGAGGCGCCATGCTTTGAGCCCCCCTCCCGGTGGCAGGAGTTATACCTTCGGTAGGCAAGGTTGGCGAAACACTGCATACCGCTATAAGATCCTCGTGGTGTTCGTCCAGCTTAGTATGTAGCTGTTCTAATAGAGACCGCAGCGTGGGATAGGGTGCCTCCATGTTCAGGGTGTATAGAAGGCCGCAGATCTTTACTCGTTCAGCACTTACACTTATAGCTGTGGCAGAGATAATTTGCTTCCAAAAAGCTGCTATTTAGATTCAGAGTAGTTTCAGAGCCATCAGGAGTATATCGCCTTGGTTGTGAACCTAGTATTAGGAGATAGATGGCCTTTTTAGCTTATTAGTGAGCAGAGCTCCAGATATTAGCAGCCGTCCATGTTGGCAGTTGGCTCCGCCCCCCCTAAAATGATCTTTTAATGCAACCAGATTCCAAAAAGATTTGGGTTTCAAAGAAAATATAACTTTACAGGCCATAATATAGCTTCTAAACTGCTGCTGTTCCCCTTTAAATTTACCCGGCATCGGCAGATTAGGTTCTACAGTAACAGAGGCTGATTCAGAGGGATTGGAAATGTTTGTAGTGGTGTAAGGTAGAGGAGGAGTTGTTTGCAAAGGCTCATCAGAATTAAAATACAGAAAAAATGAAGACTGATTAGTTTGCATATCTTGCACAGATTTAGCAAATAAAGCTACTTGCACAGTAAGGGGCTTAATAGTCTGGGCCACCACTACTGATTACACTTTTGGCTTGTGTATATGTAACAAACAATAAACAACTTTCCTGGCCAGGCCTGTATCTTCACCAGCGTCAGGAGTACTGTTGTATTAGAATTAAACAAACTGGAATCAATGGCTGAGAGGCCCAACTCACCACAGACCCTTACTGGGACACTGCAAGTTAAAGGGACATTGTACACTAGATTTTTCTTTACATAAATGTTTTGGAGATGATCCATTTAGATAGCCGATCTGGGGGTGTTTTTGTAACAATGTATAGTTTTGCTTATTTTTTAATAACATTGTGATGATTTTCAGACTCCTAACCAAGCCCCACAGTGCCAGATGTATACACGCATTTAGAGACAACTGCTGACTCCTGTTTATGTTATCTGCCTTTTCATATGCAGAGAATTGGGGGAGGGGGGGAGTGTCTGCTCTTCTTGTTTTTCCAGCCCCTTTCACTGGGTGTCCCAGTCAACCACATCAACAGTTCTTGACTCTGAGCTTTTAAGTAAGTTTTTAAAAGGTTTTATACTGGATTTTTAGATCAGTTGCTGTGCATATTCTTCTTTATAGTAGTGTCTATTACATGCACTTATATGAAAATTGGTGTACACTGTCCCTTTAAACACAGTAACAAAGCTGGAGCTAGGGGTAAGAGAGCAATAAAACTAAATGTAGAAGCTGAACTCTCTCTAGTACTCAGCTCCTATAAAGCAATAGAACATGCCAAAGGAAAACATACATTCGCAAAAGTTCTGCTATCCAGACAAAGATAAACTTGCACAGGTGACTCCAAGGTAATAAGTCACTAATAAAGCAGGTAACAGTAGCAATAATGCGAGGAATATAATTAAAGGGACATGAAACCTAATTTTTGTCTTTCATGATTCAGGTAGAAAATACAATTTTAAACAACTTTCCAATTTACTTCTATTATCCAATTTGCTTCATTCTCTTGGTATCCTTTGTTGAAGAAACAGCAATGCACATGGGTGAGCCAGTAAGATGAGGCATATATATCCAGTCACCAATCAGCAGCTCCTGAGCCTACCTAGGTATGCTTTGTCATTCCGTGTCAAATCCTCACATGGAAAAAAAAAAGAACAAAAACAACATTAAACAAATGCAAACGTCCAAAAACAAGTTAAAGTCTAATAACAAGTCAGTCTAAACCAAGTGTTTAATACAGAATATAAGTCACAGGAAGCCAAAATCACATCAGTGTATATCCAAATAACAAACTGCCAGAGTAAGAAGTCAGTACATTCAATACACAAGCAATATCATGCAGCAAACAGGGAGCTTATAAAGACTACCACAATTAAGGCCTAATTAATCTTCTATGCCACACCTTACTGCAGCAGAGACAAAAGAACTCTTAGACAAGAGCTATCCAAACATTTGATACTCAGCAGTGGGTATAACAAGTCATATGGAACACATGGGAAACAATTATAGTAAAGTGTCCTTTTAAAATAAAAACAACAAACCTCCCACTTTTCCAAGATGATTAACGATTGTCACTGGTTGCAAGGTCTGCATGCTTTCCTTGTCTCTTGACAAGTGTCCAAGGTTTTAGGGAATGATCAATCTCTGCCCTGTCATGATACTCACACAAATAACTCTCATGCTCTGCGGCCCAAGAGTGGCTGATACTCATTTTAACCCTCCACAGGCTGATATTTTGGTCTTAGGTAATATTTTATTAGAATGTGGAGTTCATACGCTGATATTATAAAAAGAAGTTCTATTTTATCTCGCCAAAGATATTGTCTATCTTCATACGTGAGAGCTATAGGTTGCTCTAGGCACAGGTCAGTGGCGCAGGGCATCGGGCAGACATAGCTATCGGTCAGAGTCACAGGGCCCTCACAGTTCACCAGTACAAATTTGGAAGCCGTTTCCGTCACCGACTGACTTACTTCATGTGTTTCTACCGCCGGGAGCAGATCGATCCTCTTCCACGGCTCAGAGTGTCCTGGGGGTATTTCAGAATGAGGCGCCATGCTTTGAGCCCCCCTCCCGGTGGCAGGAGTTATACCTTCGGTAGGCAAGGTTGGCGAAACACTGCATACCGCTATAAGATCCTCGTGGTGTTCGTCCAGCTTAGTATGTAGCTGTTCTAATAGAGACCGCAGCGTGGGATAGGGTGCCTCCATGTTCAGGGTGTATAGAAGGCCGCAGATCTTTACTCGTTCAGCACTTACACTTATAGCTGTGGCAGAGATAATTTGCTTCCAAAAAGCTGCTATTTAGATTCAGAGTAGTTTCAGAGCCATCAGGAGTATATCGCCTTGGTTGTGAACCTAGTATTAGGAGATAGATGGCCTTTTTAGCTTATTAGTGAGCAGAGCTCCAGATATTAGCAGCCGTCCATGTTGGCAGTTGGCTCCGCCCCCCCTAAAATGATCTTTTAATGCAACCAGATTCCAAAAAGATTTGGGTTTCAAAGAAAATATAACTTTACAGGCCATAATATAGCTTCTAAACTGCTGCTGTTCCCCTTTAAATTTACCCGGCATCGGCAGATTAGGTTCTACAGTAACAGAGGCTGATTCAGAGGGATTGGAAATGTTTGTAGTGGTGTAAGGTAGAGGAGGAGTTGTTTGCAAAGGCTCATCAGAATTAAAATACAGAAAAAATGAAGACTGATTAGTTTGCATATCTTGCACAGATTTAGCAAATAAAGCTACTTGCACAGTAAGGGGCTTAATAGTCTGGGCCACCACTACTGATTACACTTTTGGCTTGTGTATATGTAACAAACAATAAACAACTTTCCTGGCCAGGCCTGTATCTTCACCAGCGTCAGGAGTACTGTTGTATTAGAATTAAACAAACTGGAATCAATGGCTGAGAGGCCCAACTCACCACAGACCCTTACTGGGACACTGCAAGTTAAAGGGACATTGTACACTAGATTTTTCTTTACATAAATGTTTTGGAGATGATCCATTTAGATAGCCGATCTGGGGGTGTTTTTGTAACAATGTATAGTTTTGCTTATTTTTTAATAACATTGTGATGATTTTCAGACTCCTAACCAAGCCCCACAGTGCCAGATGTATACACGCATTTAGAGACAACTGCTGACTCCTGTTTATGTTATCTGCCTTTTCATATGCAGAGAATTGGGGGAGGGGGGAGTGTCTGCTCTTCTTGTTTTTCCAGCCCCTTTCACTGGGTGTCCCAGTCAACCACATCAACAGTTCTTGACTCTGAGCTTTTAAGTAAGTTTTTAAAAGGTTTTATACTGGATTTTTAGATCAGTTGCTGTGCATATTCTTCTTTATAGTAGTGTCTATTACATGCACTTATATGAAAATTGGTGTACACTGTCCCTTTAAACACAGTAACAAAGCTGGAGCTAGGGGTAAGAGAGCAATAAAACTAAATGTAGAAGCTGAACTCTCTCTAGTACTCAGCTCCTATAAAGCAATAGAACATGCCAAAGGAAAACATACATTCGCAAAAGTTCTGCTATCCAGACAAAGATAAACTTGCACAGGTGACTCCAAGGTAATAAGTCACTAATAAAGCAGGTAACAGTAGCAATAATGCGAGGAATATAATTAAAGGGACATGAAACCTAATTTTTGTCTTTCATGATTCAGGTAGAAAATACAATTTTAAACAACTTTCCAATTTACTTCTATTATCCAATTTGCTTCATTCTCTTGGTATCCTTTGTTGAAGAAACAGCAATGCACATGGGTGAGCCAGTAAGATGAGGCATATATATCCAGTCACCAATCAGCAGCTCCTGAGCCTACCTAGGTATGCTTTGTCATTCCGTGTCAAATCCTCACATGGAAAAAAAAAGAACAAAAACAACATTAAACAAATGCAAACGTCCAAAAACAAGTTAAAGTCTAATAACAAGTCAGTCTAAACCAAGTGTTTAATACAGAATATAAGTCACAGGAAGCCAAAATCACATCAGTGTATATCCAAATAACAAACTGCCAGAGTAAGAAGTCAGTACATTCAATACACAAGCAATATCATGCAGCAAACAGGGGAGCTTATAAAGACTACCACAATTAAGGCCTAATTAATCTTCTATGCCACACCTTACTGCAGCAGAGACAAAAGAACTCTTAGACAAGAGCTATCCAAACATTTGATACTCAGCAGTGGGTATAACAAGTCATATGGAACACATGGGAAACAATTATAGTAAAGTGTCCTTTTAAAATAAAAACAACAAACCTCCCACTTTTCCAAGATGATTAACGATTGTCACTGGTTGCAAGGTCTGCATGCTTTCCTTGTCTCTTGACAAGTGTCCAAGGTTTTAGGGAATGATCAATCTCTGCCCTGTCATGATACTCACACAAATAACTCTCATGCTCTGCGGAGCAGGTTCTAGGGTAAGGAGCATGTGCAAGATGGTGGCAGGCATAGGAATGTCTTGAATACTGAAAGGAACCTGCGGTATGTGCTTAGTTATGGAATTACCCCTTTTAGGCATGGTTTATTAAACAGACAAGCAAGTTTACTGTACTGGAACTGGAGACTTGGAGAATGGAAACAGGATACACGAGCAGGTGCGCCCAGACCAGAACTGGAGTCTGAGGTAATGCGATAGGGCCAGGAACAGGAGTGCCCACTGTAAGGCCAAGAACAAAGTGCCAACTTAGGCTAAAAACAGGAATGCCCATTTGAGGCTGAGACAGGAATGCCCACTGGAGGCCAATACAGGAATTCCCACTGGAGGCCGAGACAGGAGTATCCCACTCTAAGGCCAAGACTAGTTTGTCCACTCTAAGGCAGAGACTGGAGGTGCCCACTAGAGGGCAATACAGGAATGCCTACTCTTAGGCTGAAACAGGAGTTGCCCACTTGAGGCCGAGACAGGAATGACCACTGGGGGGCAAGACAGGAATGCCCACTGGGAGCCAAGACAGGAGCAGGACACAGATGCTTGAGAAATTGGCACTTGGCAGATACCCTTTGCAGAGCTTGGCAAAGGTGCTGGATACTGGAACTTGGCAAAGACCATCTGCAGAGCTTGGGCACAGTAGCTGGAGACTGGCACTTGGCAGAAACCCTCTGCGGAACTTGGATGCAGAAGTGGGTGACTGGTACTTGACAGATACTCTCTGCAGCACTTGGATACATGCGCTGGATACAGGAACTTGGCAAGCACCCTCTGCAAGGCAAGGCACTGAAACAAGATAACAGCACTTGACAGGCACCATCTGCAGGTGTAGGATACAAGAACAGGTTGCCAGAGAAGCAGACTGATGACACAGCTAAGACTGGAAGCAGAGACAGGCTAATACTGCGTGAATAGCCAGGAGACAAGCTGAGAGTCAGATAAGCCACCAAATCCAGGGAGAATACAATAGAATAGTCATTGTATAAGGCCAAGTTAGGTAAACAGCAAAACAGTCCAATCTTACGTCAGATTCAAGAAAGATCCAAAAGGGTTGTCAAAGAACAAGCCAGATTCAGGAACCAAATAGGAAATTCAGGCAAGGTCAGAGGCACTAACATCACAAACTTGAGAGATATCCACTGCAGTTAACAGGTCTCTAAAACGTCCACAGAATACAAAGCCCTCTGTAGATGTAGGAACAGAGAAACAGGCTGCAAATCAGGAGTCCCAGTTTCAAATCCGGACACGGCCGTGACAATTACCGGGGAGCCATTGCCCACAAGGCCACTCACCTCCCTGAGCAGAATATCTCTGGGAACTTTTGAGGAATATGAGAAGTAAGACTTACTTAAATGACCATTAACTACAGTAGAATTGCATGACCAACAAATATAAAAAGACAGAAATGAGCAGCAGATTCTTTTGGGATAAATGTCAAAACTTCTCCATAATCCCACCTCTGTATCATGTGACAACCCTCACCCAATCACATACTCAAATACGTATACACTTTGATCTTTTGTACATGCTCAGAAGGAGTTGGTGCCTCAGAAGGTGTGCATTCAAAAACGGCAGTGCATTTGATAATGGAAGTAAACTATAAAGTTATTTTTTTATCAAAATGGCATGCTCTCTCTGCTTATTCTCCCTCAATCTGCTAGGTAGCAGAAAGGAGAAAAACTGTATAGCTCCCTCCACCCCTCGCCTCCTTGTTGTGTGCACTGGGTGTGGGTTCTTGGCACCAATCAAATGTTTGAAAAATGGCTAATCAAGCCTTTTTTTTTAAATGCACTTTGCTTCAACTACTGTTAACTTCCAAGTCCTTGTTATTGTGGTTGCATACGATCCATGTATACACACTACCTTATTGTTTATATAAATTGGTAGCACCTCTTAGCTTTTGTCACCGCCCCAAACATAGCTCTTTAAAGAATACACTAAATATCTTACCTAAATACCTTTCCTGCACAATGAATGACCTTCCTAATGTTTGTATTGCCACATTGTGGTTTCCAGCTGACACACCTTTTTTTTCTTTCTTATCTAGTGTTATACATTTTTAAGAGGCAGTAGCTAGAATTCCTCTTATCATTGCATTGCCTGGAGTTCCCAAATACCTCAGCGGCCTTATCTTGTGGAAAGGTAGTGTAAACAGAGACTAGACACTTTCTCTTCTGCTAGAAGGCAAAGCTAACTACATTTTCATTTTACATGTAAACAAGGTAATACTTCCTTTTCTCGCATTCTATGACACGCAATACAAAGAAAGACAATTAGTGCATTACTATTTTTAAAGTATTTTTTTTCACTTATACAGCAATTTAAAATTTATTTGTGTGTTTTATTATTTTATAGATAAAAAAAATTGAAAAACCAACAAATACTTACTGAGACACATATCCACACTATATATTATGTATTTAAAAGATCATGTACTAAGCACCAATAATAGTTGTTTTTTTACAAATAGAGATTAACAATCTGATGTTAAGGCTCACCTCTGTATGACTGGTGAACATGAAGATATATACTTCAGCAGGACATTGACAACATTCAGTCAGAAGTTACTGCTACAAATTTGTTATAAATATTTTCTACTTTTATTGTCTTACACCTAGATCACGAGTTTTGAGTTTGCGTTTTAACTATGAAAAAATGTCCATTTCAGCGTTAAAACAGCACCGCAACCATTACAAGTCTTGTCGGTATAGCTGTACAGCAAGCCTTTTAGCCTGTACCGCAATGTCAGTCCCGCACACGTAAAAATTATGTTTTTTCATGAGACTTCCATAGCGCAGCCATTACGAGTTTTGCAGTGAGGCTAAAAAAACAGCGTTCCAACCTATACCGACAAGTTCCATTTCGCAATCTAAAAGTAGTAGCTATGAGTTTTATGCTACAAAACTGTAACATAAAACTCATAACTAAAGTTACACTAAACACCTATTAACACCTATTAACCCCTAAACAGAGGCCCTCCCGTATTCGCAAATACTATATTAAAGTTACTAACCCCTAAACCGCTGCCCTCCAGCATCGCAAACACTATTTAAATATTATTAACCCCTAATCTGCCGTCCGCCCACATCACCCCCACTATACTTAAGTTATTAAGCCCCTACAACCGCTGCCACTGTAATAACCTATAACCCCTAAACAGCAAGCCCCCCACAATGAAATATACTAAAGCAAACTATTAACCCCTAAACCGAAAGCCCCCCACATTGCAATAAACTAAATTAAACTAGTAACCCCTAAACCTAACGCCCCCCCTAACTTTATATTAAATTACAATTTCCCTACCTTAAATTCAATTAAAACCGACCTGTGAAATTAAAAGAACTAAGTTTAAACTATTAAACTAATATAATTATAAACTAAAATTAAACTAACTACCAATTAAATAAAACTAAACTACACATTAAAAAAATCCTAACACTACTATCTAACTACAAAAAATATAAAAAGACTAATTTACAAAATATAACAAACACTAAATTACGAAAAATAACAAACAAAATTATCCAAAATAAAAAAAGAATTACACCTAATCTAATAGCCCTATCAAAATAAAAAGCCCACCCAAAATAAAAAAACCCTAGTTTACAATAAACTACCAATAGCCCTTAAAAGATATCAGCTCTGTTCCCTGAAAAAAAAATACAAAGACCCCCCAACAGTAAAACCCACCACCCAACTAACCCCCCAAAATAATAAACCTAATTCTAAAAAACCTAATCTACCCATTGCCCTGCAAAGGGCATTTGTATGGGCATTGCCCTTAAAAGGGCATTTAGTTCTTTTGCTGCCCAAAAAAACACACCCAAAAAACCCTTAAAAAAAACTAACACTAACCCCTGTTGATCCACTTACAGTTTTTGGAGTCCCGCTTGAACGATCTTCATCCAGACGGCCTTTTCTATCTTCATCCAGTCGGCGAGAAGTCTTCATCCAGGCAGCATCTTCTATCTTCATCCAGGCGGCATCTTCTATCTTGATCCCGGCGGCGTGGAGCGGGTCCATCCTGAAGACATCCGGCGCAGAGCATCCTCTTCATATGGTCGCCGCCGTACACTGAATCTTCAATGCAAGGTACGCGATTCAAGATGGCGTCCCATGCATTCCTATTGGCTGAAAAATTTGAATCAGCCAATAGGAATTAGAGCTGCTAATATCCTATTGGCTGTTCAAATCAGCTAAAAGGGTTTAAGCAGCTCTCATTCTATTGGATGGTGAGTCATACAATAGAATGAGAGCTGCTTAAATCCTATTGGCTGATTTGAACAGCCAATAGGATTTTAGCAGTTCTAATTCCTAGTGGCTGATTCAAATTTTTAAAGCCAGATCGCGTGAGCGTTCACGTATTCCCCCCTAGAAGTCAATGGAGAAGACAAAAAGAAAAACAAAACCCTAATCTGTTGCGCAAAGCTCATGATGTATTCTCCTCAAAAAATGTACATGAAATGCAAATATTTTATATTGTGAAAAGGTTTTCTTAATGGTATATGTTCTATTTAATTGATGATTTTTGGACAGATATATCTATTTATAGCAAGATACAGTATGTATCTTTGAAAATCCACTTGAGATATTGTTTAATGTGCATAAGATTGTAATGTGAAATCTTTTCATTATCTCTATAGTAAAACATATCCCTATACATATAAATCCATGTTTTTCTATGTATGTGTATGTATGTCAATGTAAAATCCCTTTGTTGGCTTTTTTTTTTTTTTTAATATCCAAGATCTCCTTTCTTTAAGCCCTTATAACTTTTGTGTGCAATATATATATATATATATATATATATATATATATATATATATTTTTATTATTATACAGTGTTAATATGAGTGTAACTGTACTTTGTAATGTATTTTTGAAGTATTTTGTGAATTTTTTTGGTTTGGAAAACTGTTAACTACAGCTCTTTGAGCTACTGGCAACTTCCTGACTCTCTGTGATGATGTAACGCCGGTTTACTATATAACCATCATCCAGTCCATTCTGTCTACACCCTTGAGTGAGACGAGACCTACCAAGTACATACCTGTATTTTGTTCTTTACTCCCTGGCTTTGGCTGACTAATTTCCTGGTTCCTGACTCCGGCTATTGTTCCCTTTCCTGGTCTCTTTCGGCTAGATTTAGAGTTTGGCGTTAGCCGTCAAAACCAGCATTAGAGGCTCCTAACGCTGGTTTTGGGCTACCGCTGGTATTTAGAGTCAGTCAGGAAAGGGTCTAACGCTCACTTTGCAGCCGCGACTTTTCCATACCGCAGATCCCCTTACATCAATTGCGTATCCTATCTTTTCAATGGGATCTTTACGCCGGTATTTAGAGTCGTGGCTGAAGTGAGCGTTAGAAATCTAACGACAAAATTCCAGCCGCAGAAAAAAGTCAGTAGTTAAGAGCTTTCTGGGCTAACGCAGGTTTATAAGGCTCTTAACTACTGTGCTCTAAAGTACACTAACACCCATAAACCCATAAACATCGCCGCCACTCTATTAAATTTTTTTAACCCCTAATCTGCCGACCGCACACTGCCGCCACCTACGTTATCCCTATGTACCCCTAATCTGCTGCCCATAATACCGCCGACACCTACATAATATTTATTAACCCCTAATCTGCCGCCCCGCTATCGCTGACACCTGCATATTTTTTAACCCCTAATCTGCCGCTCCGTACACTGCCGCAACCTACATTATACCTATGTACCCCTAATCTGCTGCCCCTAACACAGCCGACCCCTATATTATATTTATTAACCCCTAATCTGCCGCCCCCCAACGTCGCCTCCACCTACCTACAATTATTAACCCCTAATCTGCCGACCGGACCACACCGCTACTATAATAAATGTATTAACCCCTAAAGCGAAGTCTAACCCTAACACTAACACCCCCCTAACTTAAATATAATTTAAATCTAACTAAATAAATTAACTCTTATTAAATAAATTATTCCTATTTAAAGCTAAATACTTACCTGTAAAATAAACCCTAATATAGCTACAATATAAATTATAATTATATTGTAGCTATTTTAGGATTAATATTTATTTTACAGGCAACTTTGTATTTATTTTAACCAGGTACAATAGCTATTAAATAGTTATTTACTATTTAATAGCTACCTAGTTAAAATAATTACAAAATTACCTGTAAAATAAATCCTAACCTAAGTTACAATTAAACCTAACACTACACTATCAATAAATTAATTAAATACAATACCTACATTATCTAGAATTAAACCTAACACTACACTATCAATAAATTAATTAAAGGGACAGTCTACACCAGAATTTTTATTGTTTTAAAAGATAGATAATCCCTTTATTACCCATTCCCCAGTTTTGCATAGCCAACACAGTTATAATAATATACTTTTAACCTCTGTGATTATCTTGTATCTAAGCCTCTGCAAACTGCCCCTTTTATTTCAGTTCTTTTCACAGACCTGCAGTCTAGCCAATCAGTGCCTGCTCCCAGATAACTTCACGTGCATGAGCACAGTGTTATCTATATGAAATACGTGAACTAACACCCTCTAGTGGTGAAAAACTGTTAAAATGCATTCTGAAAAGAGGTGGCCTTCAAGGTCTAAGAAATTAGCATATGAACCTCCTAGGTTAAGCTTTCAACTAAGAATACCAAGAGAACAAAGCAAAATTGGTGATAAAAGTAAATTGGAAAATTGTTTAAAATGACATGCTCTATCTGAATCATGAAAGTTTATTTTGGCCTAGACTGTCCCTTTAAATACAATACCTACAAATAAATACAATTAAATAAACTAACTAAAGTACAAAACGTAAAAAATAACTAAGTTACAAAAAATAAAAAAATATTTACAAACATTAGAAAAATATTACAACAATTTTAAACTAATTACACCTACTCTAAGCCCCCTAATAAAATAACAAAGCCCCCCAAAATAAAAAAATGCCCTACCCTATTCTAAATTAAAAAAGTTCAAAGCTCTTTTACCTTACCAGCCCTGAAAAGGGCCATTTGCGGGGCATGCCCCAAAGAATTCAGCTCTTTTGCCTGTAAAAAAAACATACAATACCCCCCCAACATTACAACCCACCACCCACATACCCCTAATCTAACCCAAACCCCCCTTAAAAAACACTAAGCCCCTGAAGATCTCCCTACCTTGTATTCACCACACCGGGTTCACTGATCGGTCCAGAAGAGCCTCCGATGTCTTCATCCAAGCCCAAGCGGGGGCTAAAGAGTGACGTCCATCCTCCGGCTAAAGTCTTAATCCAAGCGGCAAATGAAGAAGTCCATCTTCGGGAAGAAATCTTCATCCTATCCGGGCAGAAGAGGACATCTGGACCGGCAAACATCTTCATCCAAGCCGCATCTTCTATGTTGTTCCATCCGATGACGAGCGGCTGATCTTGAAGACCTCCGGCGCGGATCCATCCTCTTCGTTCGACGTCCAACTGAAGAATGAAGGTTCCTTTAAGGGACGTCATCCAAGATGGCGTGCCTCGAATTCCGATTGGCTGATAGGATTCTATCAGCCAATCGGAATTAAGGTAGGAAAATTCTGATTGGCTGATGGAATCAGCCAATCAGATTCAAGTTCAATCCGATTGGCTGATCCAATCAGCCAATCAGATTGAGCTCGCATTCTATTGGCTGTTCCGATCAGCCAATAGAATGCGAGCTCAATCTGATTGGCTGATCCAATCAGCCAATCGGATTGAACTTGAATCTGATTGGCTGATTCCATCAGCCAATCAGAATTTTCCTACCTTAATTCCGATTGGCTGATAGAATCCTATCAGCCAATCGGAATTCGAGGGACACCATCTTGGATGACGTCCCTAAAGGAACCTTCATTCTTCAGTTGGACGTCGAATGAAGAGGATGGATCCGCGCCGGAGGGTCTTCTAGATCAGCCGCTCGTCATTGGATGGAACAACATAGAAGATGCGGCTTGGATGAAGATGTTTGCCGGTCCGGATGTCCTCTTCTGCCCGGATAGGATGAAGATTTCTTCCCGAAGATGGACTTCTTCATTTGCCGCTTGGATCAAGACTTTAACCGAGGATGGACATCACTATTCAGCCACCGCTTGGGCTTGGATGAAAGACATCGGAGGCTCTTCTGGACCGATCGGTGAACCCGGTGTGGTGAATACAAGTAGGGAGATCTTCAGGGGCTTAGTGTTGTAATATTTTTCTAATGTTTGTAATTATTTTTTTATTTTTTGTAACTTAGTTATTTTTTATTTTTTGTACTTTAGTTAGTTTATTTAATTGTTTTTATTTGTAGGTATTGTATTTAATTAATTTATTGATAGTGTAGTGTTAGGTTTAATTCTAGATAATTGTAGGTATTGTATTTAATTAATTTATTGGATAGTGTAGTGTTAGGGTTTAATTGTAACTTAGGTTAGGATTTATTTTACAGGTAATTTTGTAATTATTTTAACTAGGTAGCTATTAAATAGTAAATAACTATTTAATAGCTATTGTACCTGATTAACCCCTTAACGACCAACAACGTATGGGGTACGTCCTGCAAAAAAATGCAGTTAATGACCAAGGACGTACCCCATACGTCGTTGGGTCTTTGAAAGCAGTGAAAGCGATCCTGATAGCTTCCAGCTGCTTTCATGTTATTGCAGTGATGCCTCAATATTGAGGCATCCTGCAATAACTGTTTTTTAGCCATCCGATGCAGAGAGAGGCCACTCTGTGCCCTCTCTGCATCGGCTATCGATAGCCATTACCGTTGTGGGTGGGAGCTCATCCAGGGAGGTGGGTGGGCAGTTATTGGTGGAGGAGGGGGGAGGGATCTTGTGCGGGTGCGGGCGCGTGCACGCGCGCGTGCACGTGAGATCAATGCAAACAGCATCAATATGCTGTAGATCTGGAGGATGGGAGAGGACTGGGGAGGGTGGGATTTTCAAATCAAGGCATCTGGGAGAGGGTGGGGGGTTGATGTTGAGGGGGGGGCAACTACACTACAAAATTATTATAAAAAAAAAAAAATTTAAATACATTATTATTTTTCAAACTGGGTACTGGCAGACAGCTGCCAGTACCCAATTATGGTGCACAATAAAGGCAGGGGGGGGTTAAAGAGCTGTTTGGGGGGGGATCAGGGTGGTTGGGGGCTAAGGGGGGTCCTACACAGCAGAAGAATTTTTTATTTTTTTAAAAAAAAAACTAAAACCCACCAAAAAACTTTTATTTTAGTACTGGCAGACTTTCTGCCAGTACTTAAGATGGCGGGGACATTTGTGGGGTGGGGGGAGGAAGGGAGCTGTTTGGGAGGGATCAGGGGGTCTGATGTGTCAGGTGGGAGGCTGATCTCTACACTAAAGCTAAAATTAACCCTGCAAGCTCCCTACAAGCTACCTAATTAACTCCTTCACTGCTAGACATAATATACATGTGATGCGCAGGGCGGCATTTAGCGACCTTCTAACTACCGAAAAGCAACGCCAAAGCATATATGTCTGCTATTCTGAACAAAGGGGATCCCAGAGAAGCATTTACAACAATTTGTGCCATAATTGCACAAGCTGTTTGTAAATAATTTCAGTGAGAAACCTAAAATTGTGAAAATATTTAAAGTTTTTGGTGGCATGAAATATACCAAAATGGGCCTAGATTCAATACTTGGGGTTGTTTACTACACTACACTAAAGCTAAATTTAACCCTACAAGCTCCCTACTATGCTCCCTAATTAACCCCTTCACTGCTGCGCATAATACACGTGTGTGCGCAGTGGCATTTAGCGGCCTTCTAATTACCAAAAAGCAACGTAGAAGCCATATATGCCTGCTATTTCTGAACAAAGGGGATCCCCAGAGAAGCATTTAAAACCATTTGTGCAATAATTGCACAAGCTGTTTTGGAAAATAATTTTCAGTGAGAAACCTAAAGTTTGTGAAAAAATTTGTGAAAAAGTGAACATTTTTTTTTATTTGATCGCATTTGGTAGTGAAATGGTGGCATGAAATATACCAAAATGGGCCTAGATCAATACTTTGGGATGTCTTCTAAATATATATATACATGTTAAAGGTTATTCAGGATTCCTGACAGATATCAGTGTCCCCAATGTAACTAGCGCTAATTTTGAAAAAAAGTGGTTTGGAAATAGCAAAGTGCTACTTTTATTTAGTGCCCTATAACTTGCAAAAAAAGCAAGGAACATGTAAACATTGGGTATTTCTAAACTCAGGACAAAATTTAGAAACTATTTAGCATGGGTGTTTTTGGGTGGTTGTAGATGTGCAACAGATTTTGGGGTCAAAGTTTGAAAAAAATTGTTTTTTTTTCCATTTTTTCCTCATATTTTATAATTTTTTTAATAGTAAATTATAAGATATGATGAAAATAATGGTATCTTTAGAAAGTCCATTTAATGGCGAGAAAAACGGTATATAATAGTGTGTGGGTACAGTAAATGAGTAAGAGGAAAATTACAGCTAAACACAAACACTGCAGAAATGTAAAAAATAGCCTTGGTCCCAAACGGTCAACAAATGGAAAAGTGCTCTGGTCACTAAGGGGTTAAAATAAATACAAAGTTGCCTGTAAAATAAATATTAATCCAAAATAGCTACAATATAATTATTCGTTATATTGTAGCTATATTAGGGTTTATTTTACAGGTAAGTATTTAGCTTTAAATAGGAATAATTTATTTAATAAGAGTTAATTTATTTCGTTAGATTTAAATTATATTTAATTTAGGGGGGGTGTTAGTGTTAGGGTTAGACTTAGCTTTAGGGGTGTTAATACATTTATTATAGTAGCGGTGAGTTCCGGTCGGCAGATTAGGGGGTTAATAAGTGAAGTTAGGTGTTTGGGGAATGTTAGGGAGGACAGATTAGGGGTTAATAATATTTCTTATAGGGTTATTGAGGCGGGAGTGAGGCGGATTAGGGGTTAATACATTTATTATAGTATCAGTGAGGTCCGGTCGGCAGATTAGGGGTTAATAATTGTAGGTAGGTGGAGGCGACGTTGGAGGTGTCAGATTAGGGGTTAATAAATATAATATAGGGGTCGGCGGTGTTAGGGGCAGCAGATTAGGGGGTTCATAGGGATAACGTAGTTGCGGGCGGGCAGATTAGGGTTAATAAGTGTAATGCTAGGGGTGTTTAGACTCGGGGTATATGTTAGGGTGTTAGGTGCAGACATAGGAAGTGTTTCCCCATAGGAAACAATGGGGCTGCGTTAGGAGCTGAACGCTGCTTTTTTGCAGGTGTTAGGTTTTTTTTCAGCTCAAACTGCCCCATTGTTTTCTATGGGGGAATCGTGCACGAGCACGCTTTTGAAGCTGGCTGCGTCCGTAAGCAACGCTGGTATTTAGAGTTGCAGTGGCGGTAAATTATGCTCTACGCTCCCTTTTTGGAGCCTAACGCACTGAAAACGCAGCCATTCTGTGAACTCTAAATACCAGCGGTATTTAAAAGGTGCGGCCAAAAAAAAGCATGCGTAGCTAACGCACCCCTTTGGCCGCAAAACTCCAAATCTAGGCCTTTGTTTCCTGACCAAGTTAGGCTGACTACCCTTTTTGGCATCTGACCACTGGCTTGGTATAGACTATGTCCTGGATTTCCCTATTGTTGTTTATTATTTTGTTTATTGCTATTTTTCAATAAACTTTATTAATTTTTTACCTGCTCTTTCCGTTTCCGTCTGATTTCTTGGTTTCCTGACACCATCACATGAGCTTGTTGGACATCCCATTCCAAAACCATTGGCATGAATATAAAGTTACCCCTCCCCGGCAGCCTTTGCAATTATAGGAGCCATAACTTGTCTGGAAAGAATTTCCACAAGATTATGGAGATTGTCTATGGGAATTTGTGTCCATTCAGCCAAAAGAACCTTTGCAAGATCAGGAATTGATGTTGAGCGAGAAGGTCTTGCTTGCAATCAGTGTTCCAATTCATCTCAAAGGTACTTAAAGGGACACTAAATAAATGCTAGATAGAATGATGCATTAAAAGAAAAGATTAGTCTGAGAATAACATGAAGATTCATTTATTTAAAAAAAGTTTCATTAGCTGCTTAAATATTGAAAAAATAAGTGTAAATGTTAGTGCCTATAAAACAATGGGAGCTGCCATGTTGTAACTTACCTTCTCTGCTGTGACCAATTAGGGACAGTTATAAATAGGTCATTAGAGTGTGTAGCCAATGGCTGTGTGGAATATAACAGTGTTCTGCACTTTCATTTCTAACAGGAACTGAAAAGCTCACAATTTCAGAATCCAATTGTAGAAAAAGGGGACAAAATAAATAATGAAAGTATATTACAGAGTTTTTTTTCTATATACAATTTATCATTTTATATTACCATCTCAAAGTGTTTAATGTCCCTTTAATGTTGATGCTACAGCTTTGTGCAGGGCACTCCAGTTCCTCCACACTAAATTCATCAAACCATGTGTTCATGGACCTCGCTTCGTGCACTGGGGTACAGTCATGGTGGAACAGTAAAGGGCCTTTCCCAAACTGTTGCCACAAAGTTGGAAGCCCCCAAGTGTCTAAATGGCTTTGTATCCTGTAGCATTAAGATGAGCCTTCACTGGATGTAAGTGGCCTAGCCCAAACCCTTAAAAATAGACCATTAGACCAATACCATTAGCCCTCCTCTACCAAACATTCCAGTAGGTAGTGTTCTCTTTGCATCCACCACACCCAGTTTCTTCCAATAGACTGTCAGATAGTGAAGTGTGATTCATTACTCCAGAGAACAGAAAACCACAGCTCCAGAGTAAAGTGTCGGCATGCTTTACACCACTCCAGACAATGCTTAGCATTGCTCATGTTGATTTGAGGCTTGTGTTTCATGAAGCTTCCAACGCACAGTTCTTGGGCTAATGTTGCTTCCTGAGGCAGTTTTGAACCCTGTAGTTAGTGTTGCAACAGGTGATAGGTGATTTTATGTGCTATGCACATTAATACTCAGTGGCCCACTCTGTGAGTTTGTGTGGCCTACCACTTTGTAGCTAGGCAAATGTTGCTCCTAGATGCTTCCACTTAACAATAATATCACTTACCAAAGCCGATTGGAACGGAGAGTCACAATGATATTACAATTAGAAAGATTCCACCACCACAAAATAGGTAAAGTGGACATCCACGAAATAATACACAAACGTACAAATAAGGAGCACTGCCACACAGCGGATACAGGTAAAATTCAAAGCCTTTATTCGTCTTGCAATTACTGCAGATAAAAGTCCAAACAAAATGGAACAGTAGAAAATCAGTACACATAATGTTTGTGTGGGTGGGCAAAGGAGCTCACTCCCCTGCTGACTGTTGCTGACGCATTTCGGCTGTCAAAAGGCTGTAGTCGTAGCTGCAGTCATGGGTAAAAGATTACCCTTTTAATAATACTTACTCAACCTGATTGGCTAAAAATAAATTAGCCTGGAATGAGCTCCTCTGCTCACCACCCCCTTAGGTTGTGATCTACACATAACACATAATGCCTAAGACACAACATATTGTTAAAAGCAGCTGTCATGCTGAATAAACTAGCTAACGTTTTTTCAATATGCATACAAAAAAGAAGAAGAGGGGGTACTCTCACAAGAGAACTCCCTAATGTTGAGGCATTCCTAATTAACATTGTTTTCTTTGGTAATTTTATATGTCAAAAACGCTATTATATGAATCAACATGCATAGCTAGACACAAAGGGCAATGTCCTAATTATTGGGCTTAGATGTTGAGTTTTACTCAGCATAACCAGAGCATACAGAGCATACAGAAAACAAAGTACACTTATATTTTATGTTGTATACTCATGCTATTGGGTGAAGCTATTGGATACACAGGCCCAGGCTCCACTATTCCCAGAAGTTAATAACGTCATAATCTATATTGAACCCATCAGGGGCCCTGGTCCTGAACCTGTGTATCCAAAAAAAACCTCTCTTTTCACCAATAGTTTTTCCCTGTCACCTCCCCTTTCTTTACATCTCACTACCTCAATTACAGTCCATCGCAAAGTACCAGCATCCTTGTTGTGCACTTCTTTGAAGTGCTGTACCAGTGGGGTAGTAAGTTTGCCTTGTTTGATACTGGAGAGATGTTCACGAATCCTATACCTTATCTCCCTGCTTGTGAGGCCTACATATTGTTTCCCACATTGGGTACATGTCAAAAGATACACAACATAGGTAGACCTACAATTCAAACAAGAATAGTGTTCCAATATTTCCCCAGTAACTGAACTCCTGAAGCCCTCTCCAACCTGAAGGAAGTCACAGGCTACACATTGCATGTAACTGCATCTATATGTGCCTTTCACCTGCAACCAAGAGGATTCATTTTTCTTATATGATTTCAATTATGTTAGTGCCACTGCATTACCTATAGATCTGCCCTTTTTTAAAAGCAAATCTACACCCATTGGCCAGTACACCAACTAGTCCATCATCCGCCTTAAGCATCTGTAGATGCTTGCGTATTATTTTACATACTTAGTGGAATTGGTTGTTGTACTGAGTAATGAACAAAACTCCCCCAAAACAATCCTTATCCTTTTTGGACTCTTTTCATTTCATTTCAAAATTTTTGTCTCTGCGTTTCTGCTATTTGTCTCCTGGTTGTCATTTCATCCCTCTTTTTGTATCCTCTACTGCACAGTCTCTTCTCCAGGTCCTCAGCATGAGTGTTAAACTCTTCATCCCTGGTGCAGTTCCTACGCAGTCTGATAAACTGTCCCTTAATAACTGAGTTGAAAACTCTTTTTGGGTGACTGCTTCGGGCATGGAGGAGAGTGTTGCCAGAGATTAGCTTCATATATACTTCAGTTATTACTTTCCCATCTGATGTTCCTTGTATTTTGATATCTAAGTAGTTCATTTGGTTACCTCAAATTTCAGACGTAAATTGAACGCCTACCTTGTTCTTATTTAAATGATCCACAAAGTTTTGAGCTTCCTCTTTGTCACCCCTCCAGATGATAAAAAGATCATATATGTATCTTTTATAATATACTATTTTATCTCTCAGGCGCTGTCAGGGTTTTTTCCCTGCTTTGTTTGCCATGTGCTGCTGGCAGCCATTTTACTCACCTCTCTTGCTGACTCTGGTGCATACTGTGTGATGCTGCTCATTTCCTGCACTTCCTTTTATGGGCAGACCGGTGTACATCATCCGTGTGAGACAGGATGCAGTCTCAGAATTGTGATGTCATCACTTATTATTTTAAGGGCCTCTGTTCAGTATGCTTTGCCCTTGCGTTGTCTCTGACCTGTTTGTGAAAGCTCCTGTGTATTACCTGGCTGTCTGACGTCCCTCCTGGTTCCTGATCCCTGGCTTGTTCCTGACTCTGCTGTTCTCCTGGTTCCTGACTCGGCTCGTCTGACTACTCGCTTTGGCTCCTGACTCAGCTCGTCTGACTACCAGCTCTGGTTTTGATTCCTGACTTGTTATTTGACTTGTGGACTTTTTATTATTTTTTGCTATTAATAGATGTGGGACAGCTCCCACCAACCCATAAACAGGTTGGCATAGGAGGGGGCAAATTTGGCCCCTATAGCTGTCCCACATCTCTGGAGGTAGTAAGCACCTTCGAAGACAAAATAGCTGTGAGTCAACAACATTTCAGCCACCCTTAAGATGTACTGTACCTTTGAAAGTTTTGATTATAGTTTGTCATTATTGCCAAGAAAAAAATCAAGGCTTCAAGGCCTTTCTGTGGGATTGAGGAATACAAAGCAACCACATCAACTGTTAGCCAATTTAAGTCCTTACTCCATGTAATGGACTCCAGTTCAAGTAGTAGTTGCTTTGTATCCCTCAGATAACTTTCTAGAGATTCCTTACTAACGGGTGAAGTTTTGCATTCACAAAATAATGCTACAACTTTGACATAACAGAACTTAGAAAGGAAATAACCCCCCTAGCCTATCCAAAATGAAACCCCTCTAAACCACTTCCCCTTCTTCTTCCCTCCCCCCATTTTTTTTGTTCTTACTCCCCCAGGCGTAATAACAAACCGCTGACCCACACATAGACATATGTGTTGAACATGTAATGACATGAATAAATGTTCTGAACTCTTTAATTATTTGTAATGTCATGAGGAGCAAGCGTAACTCAGAGACTTGAATATAATAAACTGTTATTATCTACCGCTAACTAGACAACGCTATAAAGTTATCTATGCAAACTACCAGAACTATCTGCAGTAAACTCTGTAAGCATTTTATATCTAGACAATTAAAAAAACAAAGAATATGGGCGCATTATCCCATAAATCACTTTCCATCTCATGGCTTAAAAGTTAAAGTTTATTTTTTTGGATGTTAACAGATTGTAAAATATACATATATTCTAAATCACAATAATATCACTTACATTTAACGAGGGCAGATCTAGTAGGGCAGAAATTTCACAATTTGACTTATGACAAAGGTGGTATCCTATGACAGTGCACCATTTAAAGTCACTTAGCTCTTATGTTAGATCCTGTGATCCAGTATGTCACAGAAAGGGTTAACTGACCCATTCCACTTTGACTAGATTTTAACAGTCCAGCAACTCCAGGCAAGCCTGTGACTTATTTCAGTGGGCGCAAAACACTCTCTTGTCTGTACTAGACCCAGAAAAATGCCAAACTCCCATTAAATACCACCCAAGCTAAACTATAACTGTGGCCACCACAAATAGTCACAGTGCATTTATATATAAAAAAAAAATAATTAACAAACACTAATAAAACAGTTTTAAAATAAAAACAATAAATTATAACAGTACCTATAATTTAATCTGTTTAGTCTCTTTCCCAAGCGAAATTAGAAGGAAAATGGCCAAGCATGCTGTACTAGCTTCCCATGTGAAAGACAATATTATTTTGCTGAATCCAGCATTAAATACATTTTTCCTGGGATCAGGTTTCTGGCTAGGACCCTTCCAAAATAGGGCCCAGGAATGAACCAACTTGCAACTACTGACTGAAGTTATAGGATGCCTTATAAATTTATTTATGTATATAAAATATCCATAGATTCATAATCAATCACATCATAAAGATTATTTTGATACCAAACATGACATGCCTGTCATATTAGGTCTTTCAATAACATAACAATTATCAAAACTTATCACAAGATATCCTAGAGGTTCAACTCTAATTACAAGGGACATGAAGCCCAAATTTTTTCTTTCGTGTTTCAGACAGAGCATGTGATTTTAAAAATATACTTCTATAATATCATTTGTTTTGTACTCTTGGTATCGTTTGTTGAAAATTATACTTAGGTAGGTTTAGAAGCTGCTGATTGGTGGCTGCACTTTGTCAGGGTTTCTTCCCTGCCTTGTTTGCCATGTGCTGCTGGCAGCCATTTTACTCACCTCTCTTGCTGACTCTGGTGCATACTGTGTGATGCCGCTCATTTCCTGCACTTCCTTTTATGGCCAGACTGGTGTACATCATCCGTGTGAGAAAGGATGCAGTCTCAGAATTGTTATGTCATCACTTATTTAAAGGGACACTGTACCCAAAATTTTTCTTTTGTGATTCAGATAGAGCATGAAATTTTAAGCAACTTTCTAATTTACTCCTATTATGAAATGTTCTTCATTCTCTTGGTATCTTTATTTGAAATGTAAGAATGTAAATTTAGATGCCGGCCCATTTTTGGTGAACAACCTGGGTTGTCCTTGCTGATTGGTGGATAAATTCATCCAAGAAATAAAAAAGTGCTGTCCAGAGTACTGAAACCAAAAAAAAGCTTAGATGCCTTCTTTTTCAAATAATGATAGCAAGAGAACGAAGAAACATTGATAATAGGAGTAAATTAGAAAGTTGCTTAAAATTGCATGCTCTTTCTGAATTACAAAAGAAAAAAATTGGGTTCAGTGTCCCTTTAAAGGGCCTCTCTTCAGTATGCTTTGCCCTTGCGTTGTCTCAGACCTGTTTGTGAGAGCTCCTGTGTATTACCTGGCTGTCTGACGTCCCTCCTGGATCCTGATCCCTGGCTTGTTCCTGACTCTGCTGTTCTCCTTGTTCCTGATTCCGGCTCGTCTGACTACTCGCTTTGGCTCCTGACTCGTCTCGTCTGACTACCAGCTCTGGTTTTGATTCCTGGCTTGTTATTTGACTTATGGACTTTTTATTATTTTTTGCTATTAATGAAGGTGTGATTATTTTTGCACTTCTCGTCTCAGTCTGATTCCTGGCACCCAGACATTACACAAGGGCCATGAATCCTGATGGTGCTAATAATCCACCTTTACCTGCCATAATTTCCAGGATGGATGAACAGGATCACCGCTTGAATCAATTTGCACTAGCCCTGCAAACCCTGCTGACTCGCACTGCACATTTGGACCAAAGTGTCCCGCAAGTTATGGCTGCTCCTGTTTCTGCTGCAGCACCTAGTCCTACCAGGAGCATGTCCGGTTCTGCACCCTACTTCAGTGATATGGAGGCAATCCTAATCAGTGCAGAGGGTTTTTGAACCAGGTGGGCATTTACTTTGAGATGTTACCTCAGGCGTTTCCCTCTGACAGAGCTAAGGTGGGATTTCTCATCTCGTTACTCTCTGACACAGCTCTTGCCTGGGCTAATCCCTTGTGGGAGACTAATAAACTTGTGATTTCAAATTACCCTGAATTTGTTTCCTCCTTTCAAAGGGTATTTGATGTTCCAGCTCGCTCCTCCTCTGCTGCTAAACGACTCATGTCCATTCAACAAGGTACAAGATCTGTTGCTCAGTATGCCATTGAGTTCTGTACGCTTGCCGCAGAGGTAGGTTGGAACAATGAAGCCATTGTTGCCGCCTTCTTTCATGGGCTCTCTGATGCGATTAAAGACATAGTTTCTGCCAGAGATTTACCAGAAAATCTTGAGGCATTGGTGTCTTTTTTTTATCATAATTGACATCAGACTAAGTGAGAGACCCTCCATGGATCCTGACAAGTTATCTGCAGTTCTGCAGTGGCCTGGCCCAGTTGGTCTTCGGTCTATTCAACGTTTTTTGGGGTTTGCCAATTACTATAGAAAGTTTATTAAAAACTTTTCTTCCTTGTCAAACCTATCACAGACATGACCCGTAAAGAGAATGATCCACTCCATTGGTCACCTACTGTCTTAAGACAGCCTTTGCTGCTGCTCCAGTTCTGGTTCATCCTAACCCTGTCCTGCCTTTTGTTCTTGAGGTCGATGCGTCTGAGACTGGAGTAGGTGCCCTCTTGTCTCAACGTCCTATGCCTGACGGTTCCTTGCATCCATGTGGTATCTTCTCTAAGAAATTGTCTCCAGCGGAGTGCAATTATGAAATTGGCGACAGGGAATTACTGGCTATAATTTTGGCACTCAAGGAATGGAGGCATCTTCTCGAGGGTACTAGCGTGCCAGTGCTCATTCTTACTGACCACAAGAATTTAACTTATATATCTGAAGCAAAATGTTTGTCTCCCCGACAGGCCAGATGGGCGCTATTTTTGTCTCGGTTTAATTATGCGGTCTCCTACCTGCCTGGTAGTAAGAATGTTAGGGCTGATGCCCTCTCTCGACAATTTTCGCCTCTGTCCAAGGAGGAGTCTGTACCTACTCCTGTTATACCTCCTGACCATATTTTGGCTACCATACGTACTAATTTGACTTCTCCCTTGGGGGAGGAGATCCTGGCTGCACAAACCAATGCACCTCCTGAGAAAACTAGTGGTAAGTCTTTTGTTCCTGAGAATCTTCAAACTAAACTTTTAATCACTTTCCACTATCCTAAAGCTGCAGTTCACCCAGGCAAGAACTAAATGATTTGGTCTGTCACTCGACAATTCTGGTGGCCAGCTCTATGTTCTGATGTTGCTGCGTATGTTGCCTCCTGCTCAGTTTGTGCACAGAATAAGGACTCCTCAACGTCTTCCTGTGGGTCTTCTTCAACCTATTGCTAATGGTGAGCGTCCTTGGACACATCTTTCCATGGACTTCATTGTCGAGCTCCCTGTTTCCAATGGCAATACTGTTATCCTTATGGTGGTTGACTATTTTTCTAAAATGTCACATTGCATTCGCTTGAAGAAGTTGCCTACCACTCAGGAGCTTGCTTCAATTTTTGCCCGGGAGGTCTTCCGTTTACATGGGTTACCCAAGGAGATAGTTTCGGACCGGGGTAGCCATGTTGTCTCCAGATTTTGGCGTTCCTTTTGTGCTCAAATGGGGATCCAGCTTTCCTTCTCCTCTGCATATCACCCTCAATCCAATGGGGCTGCAGAACTGTCTAATCAAGCTCTGGAACAGTTCCTCCGTTGCTATGTCTCAGATCACCAAAATTATTGGTCTGAACTGTTACCTTTGGGCAGAGTTTGCTGGTAATAGTGCTATTAATGCTTCCTCCAAGTTATCCCCGTTCATAGCGAATTATGGGTTTCAACCATCCTTGTTGCCCGATTCATTCATGTCTCAGGGTATTCCGGCTGTGGAGGAGCATCTCGGGTAACTCCGTTCCACGTGGGTGCAGATTCAGGATTGCCTTCCTCGTTCTATGCAGCGCCAAAAGTTCCAGGCTGATCGTAGGCGTCTGCCCGCACCTTCCTACCAGGCTGGTGAGAGAGTTTGGATGTCCTCCCGCAACTTGAACCTTCGCGTGCCTTCCAATAAACTGGATCCCCGTTATGTTGGTCCTTTTCGAATACTCTGACGGGTCAATCCTGTGGCCTACGCTCTTGACCTTCCTCCTGCAATGCACATCTCCAATGTTTTTCATGTCTCCCTCTTGAAACCATTGGTTTGTAATCAGTTCACCACTGTGTTGCCTCGTCCCCGTCCTATCTTTATTGACAACCATGAGGAGTATGAGGTCAGCAGCATTATTAACTCTCGTATGTCCAGGGGCCGCGTACAGTATTTGGTTCGCTGGAGGGGCTACGGTCCGGAGGAGCGTTCATGGGTTCCCTTCTCTGATGTTCATGCTCCCGCCCTCCTCCGTGCCTTCCATGCCCGTTTCCTTAATAAGCCTTTTGTCCTCCCGCGGGGGAGGGGTCGTTGAGGGGAGGGTACTGTCAGGGTTTCTTCCCTGCCTTGTTTGCCATGTGCTGCTGGCAGCCATTTTACACACCTCTCTTGCTGACTCTGGTGCATACTGTTTCATGCTGCTCATTTCCTGCACTTCCTTTTATGGCCAGACTGGTGTACATCATCCGTGTGAGACAGGATGCAGTCTCAGAATTGTGATGTCATCACTTATTATTTAAAGTGCCTCTGTTCAGTATGCTTTGCCCTTGCGTTGTCTCAGACCTGTTTGAGAGAGCTCCTGTGTATTACCTGGCTATCTGACGTCCCTCCTGGTTTTGATTCCTGGCTTGTTATTTGACTTGTGGACTTTTTATTATTTTTTGCTATTAATAAAGGTGTGATTATTTTTGCACTTCTCGTCTCAGTCTGATTCCAGGCACCCTGACACACTTACACTCACCGGCCACTTTATTAGGTACACCTTGCTAGTACCGGGTGGAGCCCCCTTTTACCTGCAGAACTGCCTTAATTATTCGTGGCATAGCTTCAACAATGTGTTAGAAACATTCGTCAGAGATTTTGGTCCATATTTAAATGATAGCATCACGCAGTTGCTGCAGATTTGTTGGCTGCACATCCATGATGCGAAACTCCAGTTCCACCACATCCCAAAGGTGCTCTAATGGATTGAGATCTGGTGACTGTGGAGGCCATTGGAGTACAGTGAACTCATTGTCATGTTCAAGAAACCAGTTTGAGATGATTTGAGCTTTGTGACATGGTGCATTATCCTGCTGGACATACAGAAGAAAAAGAAAAGAAAAAAAACTAACCCCTGACATCCTAAAATAATAAGGTTTTCATGACAGACCAAATGTGCTGCGAATGGTTGTCTATGTAGATTTCATAGATATTTGCTGGATTTTATGCACATATAGCAATGGGTGTGGCTAAAACAATGTAACTCAATAATTAGTATCTGTGTATATATATATATATATATATATATATATGTGTATATATATATGTATATATATATATATATATATATATATATATATATGTATTATATACATAATGTAGGATTGATTTACTTTCAGCTTATTCACAAATATTCTGTTGAATAGACGCAACATTTGACTCTGAAAACAACTTAGAGAAAAGAGAAAATTTAATGGAATCAAAACCTGGTGACAGAGATGTTTCTCATTAGAAATATTACTTACTATATATTACTATGTATTACTCAAAAGGAAAGACATTTAGAAATTAGTAGACAGTAAACCTTACAATATAATTAATACTGTTAGTCCTGATTGTATAGCTGTGCACCAGTCTGTGACTACATTTATTTGTTATCAACATCTCTATGAAAATTATCAGTTGGTTTATTTTGTGCACCAGCACATTGTAATATGTACCTAATAAATAATCAGAGCCGTACAGGCATTGTGAACTAACATAGCCACATACCATCCAGCACTTCAGCTGGAAAAAAGAACACTTCAAACCTTGGACACAGACACACCATTCTATGTTATTATTCGTGCTTGTTAGGATGACCGCAACTTGGATATAACTTTAGAATTTTAAAGAATTGTACTTTATCACAGATGAGGACTTGCAATGCATTACCTTACTAAACTCCAGTACTTGTAGACAGTTGGTGGATGCAGGGGGCTTTATATACTACAGAACAGACACATTCCTGGTATGCCTATCTAATGATCCGATGAACCTAGAGATAAAATATTACCAGTTATGAAGAAAGATAGTTGTTATCAAGTTTTGTGTTGAGGGGGAATTATCTCACATCATAAGGATATATAAGTAACTAGAATATATTTTGCAATTAAGCTAGTAGCGATAGATAGATATATATTATAGATATATATTATAACTTAATAACTGCGACATAGACAATACCGGACCTAAGCCCCGCCCCCATTCGGTGACGTCAGTTCCCACTCACATCACATTTTCCCCCTTTTCAAAGAACAAAGTATAATTTTTTTTTCATTTGAATACAATAAATAACAAGGTATACAAGAAGCATACAACAACAGTTTTGTATGGTTTATAACAAATAACAGGTTAAAGAGAATATCTGCATAAACAAGATAAATTACATCCTGACTTGAACATCGGGGTAGACTACCCTAGTCCACAGTGACCATGGGATTATTCTGCCCATACTTCCGGGCACTGTTCTAACTAGTGCTAATCCCGATATTGGGCCGGAAGTTTCACCACTCTTCCACTTGATGTAATTCTACATGAACTGTCCTCTTATACAGAAGAAGGTGATTGAGAGTCTGCTGGAGGCAAAGACGTATCCCCGCTGTGATCTTGCTGAGGGGAAGGCACCCCTCTCAAAACAGGGGATCCCACCGGCAGTGATACAGAGGCATCCAACTCAAAACTCTCAGGTACAGGCTGAAGATGTTTTCGATTTCGACGTGTGACTGTCCCTCCATCAGTAAGGACTACATAAGACCTTGGTTCTGGAGAGCGTCCTATTACCGTAGCAGGTGTCTTCCATTTCTTCTCATCATCCAGTTTAATTCTGACACTTTGCCCCGCATTCAGCTCCTGCAAGGGCCTCACAGAGTGTCTCCTGTCGTAGAAGAATCAATATCCCTTTTTTGCCTCTTCATCCCTCCTAAGGACCTCGTCCCGAGGAATAGAGCCAGTTGGCTGGAAGACACCCACAGAGGGTAAGGTGGTGCGAATCTGACGTCCTAGCATCATCTGTGCCGGGCTAAAACCTGTGGCTTGAATTGGAATTGCCCTATAGGACAAGAGGGCCAACTACGGCTCAGATTGCTTCAAAATGAACTTTGTTGTTTGAACTGCCCTTTCAGCCATTCCATTGGCCTGCGGGTAATGTGGACTTGCCGTGGAATGTACAAAATCATATTCTCTGCTGAAAGAACTGAACTCTGTGGAAGCAAACTGCATTCCGTTATCACTCACCAACTCCATTGGTATGCCCCACCGGGCGAACAGGCTCTTGAGACGAATGATAACGGCTTGACTTGTGATCTCATTCAAGGGTGCAATCTCCAAATACCTGGAATAGTAGTCAATCACGACTAGGTACTTTTTCCCGTGCAATTCGCACAAATCAGCAGCTATTTTCTGCCACGGGCCTGCAGGCAGCGGAGTAGAAATTAAGGGCTCTCTTCTCTGAGTAGGCCGATGTTCCTGGCAAAAGGCACATTTTGACACATGGCTTGCAATATCGGAACTGATCCCAGGCCACCATACTGCCGTAGCTGCCCTTTCTCTGCACTTTGTAATGCCTAAGTGGCAATCATGAATCCTGTTTAACATCTCCTGCTGCATGCTAACATGAATAACAATGCGGCCCTGGAACAGCACCAACCCATCCAGCTCAGTGAGCTGCGACCTTTCTGACTGGTAAGAACTTAAAGACATCCAGGTTGCCCGACTCTCAGGCCAACCTTCTTTTATGTACTTTATAACTTCTTGAAGGTCTGTATCTAAATATGTCTCTTTTCTTATTTGTTCTAGCTTCCCAGAAGAAATGGATTTGGAGGCCAGAACTGAATCTACATACACCTTCACGTTGAAGATTCTTCAGCAGCAGCCAGCGGGAGCCTGGAAAGTGTATCTGCCACAACCAGTTGTTTCCCCCGGCACATGCACTGCCTGAACGTTGAACCTGAGCAGCCTCATTAGAAGTCTCTGGCATCTTAGGGGTGTTTTGTCAATATCATAGGAGTTGATTAGAGGGACTAGTGGTTCATGGTCAGTCTCCAGACTAAATTTCTCTAAACCCACTAGGTAACACTGAAAGCGCTCACAGGCCCAAACTGCAGCCAGACACTCTTTCTCAATTTGGGCGTATTTTGACTCAGCAGCCGTCAGTGTACGGGAACAGTAGGCAATGGGCTGTAGTTTGTTCTCATTCAACTGCAGGAGGGCGGCCCCTAATCCATAACTGCTTGCATCAGCACTAACCACAGTCTTTTTGGAAGGGTCGTAGAACCCTAACACTGGGGCAGACCCCAGCAGGGACTTGACCTGCATAAAAGATTCTTCCTGTGAAGGTCCCCAGACCCAGGCAACATCTTTCTTTAGCAACTCTGTGATATGGTGTAGTATTGTGGATAAATCTGGAAGGAACCTGCCCACATAATTTACAAGGCCCAATATTTGTCTCAGCTCATGTACATCAGAAGGACTTTTCATCTGTTCAATGGCACAAATTTTATCGGGTTCTGGCTTGATGCCATCTCCATTGATGATATGCCCAAAGTAACATAACTCAGCTTTTCTAAAATGGCATTTCTCCTTATTTAACTTCAGCCCGGACTCTCTAATAGTCTGCAGCCCACAGCTCAATCGCTGATCATGTGCCTCCAATGTAGACTCATACACCAAAATGTCGTCCATGACGACTGCCGCGCCCACGTGGTCTCTTAGGAGAGAACTAATTTCTCTTTGAAAGATTTCAGGAGCAGAGGATATCCCGAAGGGGAGTCTGCAGAAGCAAAACCGACCTACCGGTGTTATGAAGGTAGAGGTATCTAGAAGTAGCTGCCAGAAGCCACTGGAATCATCCAGTGTAGAGTAGAACTTCGTCCCAGCTATGTCTTCAAGTGTCGGCAGCACATATCTTTCTCTCTTCACCGCCTCGTTCAGCCTTTTCAAGTCTATGCAGATGCGTACCTTACCGTTTTTCTTTGCAACAGCAAAATGGGGGCACACCAGTAAGTTGCTTCAACAACCTCTTCAATAACTCCCATATTCTTCATGTGCAGAAGCTCCTTCTCCACTTGAGGCATGAGCGGGAACGGAATTCTACGGGGAGTCGTAATGCTATGGGACTGCGTCACCTTTAAGTGATATACGGACTTGGTTACAATTCAGTAGGCCCAATTCACCAAACATATCTTCTGAGATTTCATTCACTCTGGCTACTAGGCCCAAACCACAGGCTGCTTTTCTGCTCAATTGTTAACACACTGACCTCTAATCACATGCACCCACATGGTGAATTTCCTTTGCTTGTACTCACAGCTGGCAAGAAATTTCCCCGCACAATCAATGCGGCCACCAGGACTATGGACTTTTGTTGTAACTTTCGCCAGCTGAGGCTGTTGAGGCAGTTTTATAAATGCTGCAAGGGACATAACAGTGATGTCTGCTCCTGTGTCAATCTTAAAGGCAACTTTGGCTCCCATTACAGTAAGAGTAACCTTCCAATCTTCTTCTGAACCTGGCCGTTCAACAACAGACTCTACAAAGGACACTTCTTGACCCTCCTGGTCGCTATCCACCTGCATCTCCTTAATATATTCAGTTTTACACACCACTTCAAAATGGCCCATTTGGTTACATTTTCTACATCTTTTGTCTTTAGCAGGGCATATAACACTCTGATCATGGTCACGGTTGCACCGTGTGCAGCAGGGGTAAACTTCGACATTGTCATCAATCAGGAAACAGAAGCGCAGGCAAGAACTTGTGACACCATGTCATGAGATGCAGGACACAGCAGAGAGGGTACAACACTATTTTATTGAAGAGCATGGAAATATACATCTGGTACCATAGGTCTCACTTAATAACTGCGACATAGACAATACCGGACCTAAGCCCCGCCCCCATCCGGTGATGTCACTTCCCACTCTCATCACACTATCCATTCCATTTGTTTAATTTTAACTTTACTGTCCCTTTATGGACATTAATAAACCTTTCATGATTCATACAGAGCATGCAATTTTAAACAACTTTCCAATATTCTTCTATTATAAAATGTGCTTCATTCTCTTGATATTATTTGTTGAAGGAGCTACTATGTACTACTTGGATTTATATATAAAAGTGCCCATAGACTTTAATGGTGGGTTTCTGTTAAAAAAATAATAACAAAGAAACCATTACATATGTTTTTCATAGGGATTGTGATGGACCCCTAGGCATACTCTATAACAAAGGATACAAGAGAACAAAGCCATTTAGATAGTAGGAGGAGATTGGACAGTTTTTAAAATGCCATGCTCTACAAACATAGATCATGAAAGTCCCTTTAACAGCTTTACTTGTATTACTTTTTCTAAGGCAAAAGTGCATTAATTTTAAGATAGATAAATAATAAACTCATTTTCTAAGATCTTGCATTGAATATAGTGCATTATGCTTTGTAGATACGTTTATGTTCTGATAATAGTTTATTGGGCTTTGAATAAAGGCAGAAACTTAAATGGCTAAAGGGACTTCCCATTACTGGGGGATTGTCCCTCCATAAGAAGGACACTTGAAAGACATAAATACTAGAATAAGCCTTCATGCACAAGCCATGTTCACGCGCCCCGCCCATGCCATGCTCTGCCAGGAATTCTGTACACAGCTTGTTGATGTTTAGAACACAGAACCTGGGTGTTCAACAGTAGCCGCACTGCAATTGGCTGAACCAACTTGTTGTTGATCTCGTCGGCTCCGCCCATCTGGTGTTCTCGCTCTGGATTGGTTAACTTGTCGGGCGCACGCTTTTGGTAAGCTTCTTTGACAGTCATCAGCACTGGCCAATTGGTATAAGGCTAATGACAGAGCCACCGTTGAGCGCCAATGTGGTGGTCATCTGAGAGAAAAGGGGAGGAGCTAAAGGGGGCTGGGATTCTGGGTGCGCGCTGCTGGTAAACAGTGTGAACCTCGTGTAGGAGACGTTCAGCTGCAGTGCAAGTGAGATTTGCTGGACCTGGATCACCCGACATAGGGTAAGACGGCCGGCGAGTTCATGAGATAAGGGGAAACAAGAGCGGTTACCAGGGCGCTTTCTTTATGGGCTGACAAACTTATAGGGCCTGCAGCAAGCTGTCTTCTAGTCACAAACCGAGGTACAAAAACTGTCCAGGTGTCTGAGGAACAAGTCAGAGCGTCCTGAAACCACATGCTGTGCTGCCCTCACAGGTCAGGGGCTCTAATTAGTAGCAAGAGGGCGCAGGGAGGTCTCACAGATAAGCCAGAAGTTGCAGAGCTATTTAGAAATAAGTCGTTTTTTTAACCAAATCCTTACAGGGGGTCACGGTCCTCTCTCGAGGATGGTCCAAGACACAAGCTGTCGCCTCCTAAAACGATTAATAAGTACTCAGTGTCAAGAAATGTGCTCCCCAAGCTACCCAGATTATCTGTGTTACTAGTCAGGGACTCCTAGATGGTTTTACTGACAAACCCGGGTAGCACAGTGACAGGGCAAGGTAGCTGTAGGTGGTAATGTGCATACATTTGTGTGTATAGTGTGCTTACTGCTTATGTATGTGTACAGTGCATGTATACAGTCTGTAATTGTAGAACTACAGTGTTTGTGCAGTGACAGTGTATACATGTGTACAATGTGTGTGTATATGAGTGCAATGTGTGTGCAGTGCGTCTACATGTGTGTATGTATGGGTACAATGTGTGTGTGCAGTCAGTATGTATTAATGTATATAGTGTGTGCAGTGCGTCTACATGTGTGTATGTATGGGTACAATGTGTGTGTGTGCAGTCAGTATGTATTAATGTATATAGTGTGTGTGCAGTGCGTCTACATGTGTGTATGTATGGGTACAATGTGTGTGTGTGTGTGTGCAGTCAGTATGTATTAATGTATATAGTGTGTGTGCAGTGCGTCTACATGTGTGTATGTATGGGTACAATGTGTGTGTGTGTGTGTGTGCAGTCAGTATGTATTAATGTATATAGTGTGTGTGCAGTGCGTCTACATGTGTGTATGTATGGGTACAATGTGTGTGTGTGTGTGTGCAGTCAGTATGTATTAATGTATATAGTGTGTGTGCAGTGCGTCTACATGTGTGTATGTATGGGTACAATGTGTGTGTGTGTGCAGTCAGTATGTATTAATGTATATAGTGTGTGTGCAGTGCGTCTACATGTGTGTATGTATGGGTACAATGTGTGTGTGTGTGCAGTCAGTATGTATTAATGTATATTGTGTGTGTGCAGTGCGTCTACATGTGTGTGTGTGCAGTCAGTATGTATTAATGTATATAGTGTGTGTGCAGTGCGTCTACATGTATGTATGGGTACAATGTGTGTGTGCAGTCAGTATGTATTAATGTATATAGTGTGTGCAGTGCGTCTACATGTATGTATGAATACAATGTGTGTGCAGTCAGTATGTATTAATGTATATAGTGTGTGCAGTGCGTCTACATGTATGTATGAATACAATGTGTGTGCAGTCAGTATGTATTAATGTATATTGTGTGTGTGCAGTGCGTCTACATGTGTGTATGTATGGGTACAATGTGTGTGTGTGCAGTCAGTATGTATTAATGTATATAGTGTGTGCAGTGCGTCTACATGTGTGTGTATATGGGTACAATGTGTGTGCAGTCAGTATGTATTAATGTATATAGTGTGTGCAGTGGGTCTACATGTGTGTATGTATGAGTACAATGTGTGTGCAGTCAGTATGTATTGATGTATATTGTTTGTGTGCAGTGCGTCTACATGTATGAGTACAATGTGTGCAGTCAGTATGTATTAATGTATATAGTGTGTGCAGTGCGTCTACATGTGTGTATGAATGGGTACAATGTGTGTGTGCAGTCAGTATGTATTAATGTATATAGTGTGTGCAGTGCGTCTACATGTATGTATGAGTACAATGTGTGTGTGCAGTCAGTATGTATTAATGTATATAGTGTGTGTGCAGTGCGTCTACATGTATGTATGGGTACAATGTGTGTGTGCAGTCAGTATCTGTTAATGTATATAGTGTGTGCAGTGCGTCTACATGTATGTATGGGTACAATGTGTGTGTGCAGTCAGTATGTATTAATGTATATAGTGTGTGCAGTGCGTCTACATGTGTGTATGAGTACAATGTGTGTGTGCAGTCAGTATGTATTAATGTATATAGTGTGTGTGCAGTGCGTCTACATGTATGTATGGGTACAATGTGTGTGCGCAGTCAGTATGTATTAATGTATATAGTGTGTGCAGTGCGTCTACATGTGTGTGTATGTATGGGTACAATGTGTGTGTGCAGTCAGTATCTATTAATGTATATAGTGTGTGCAGTGCGTCTACATGTATGTATGGGTACAATGTGTGTGTGCAGTCAGTATGTATTAATGTATATAGTGTGTGCAGTGCGTCTACATGTGTGTATGTATGAGTACAATGTGTGTGTGCAGTCAGTATGTATTAATGTATATAGTGTGTGCAGTGCGTCTACATGTATGTATGAGTACAATGTGTGTGTGCAGTCAGTATGTATTAATGTATATAGTGTGTGTGCAGTGCGTCTACATGTATGTATGGGTACAATGTGTGTGTGCAGTCAGTATCTGTTAATGTATATAGTGTGTGCAGTGCGTCTACATGTATGTATGGGTACAATGTGTGTGTGCAGTCAGTATGTATTAATGTATATAGTGTGTGCAGTGCGTCTACATGTGTGTATGAGTACAATGTGTGTGTGCAGTCAGTATGTATTAATGTATATAGTGTGTGTGCAGTGCGTCTACATGTATGTATGGGTACAATGTGTGTGCGCAGTCAGTATGTATTAATGTATATAGTGTGTGCAGTGCGTCTACATGTGTGTGTATGTATGGGTACAATGTGTGTGTGCAGTCAGTATCTATTAATGTATATAGTGTGTGCAGTGCGTCTACATGTATGTATGGGTACAATGTGTGTGTGCAGTCAGTATGTATTAATGTATATAGTGTGTGCAGTGCGTCTACATGTGTGTATGTATGAGTACAATGTGTGTGTGCAGTCAGTATCTATTAATGTATATAGTGTGTGCAGTGCGTCTACATGTATGTATGGGTACAATGTGTGTGTGCAGTCAGTATGTATTAATGTATATAGTGTGTGCAGTGCGTCTACATGTATGTATGTATGGGTACAATGTGTGTGTGCAGTCAGTATCTATTAATGTATATAGTGTGTGCAGTGCGTCTACATGTATGTATGGGTACAATGTGTGTGTGCAGTCAGTATGTATTAATGTATATAGTGTGTGCAGTGCGTCTACATGTGTGTATGTATGGGTACAATGTGTGTGTGCAGTCAGTATGTATTAATGTATATAGTGTGTGCAGTGCGTCTACATGTATGTATGGGTACAATGTGTGTGTGCAGTCAGTATGTATTAATGTATATAGTGTGTGCAGTGCGTCTACATGTATGAGTACAATGTGTGCAGTGACAGTGTCTACGTGTGTGTGTGTGAGTACAGTGTGTGCGGCATGCGTGAATACAGTGTGTATGTATATAGTGTTTGTGTCTATGTAACAATCGGGTACAAGAACAAGGGGCATGCTATACCTGAGGCTTGGTATATAGGGACATTCGTTTTCCTGTCTTTTGTTGATAGTGTGATATGAGCTGTTATGGTCAGTTAAGAATGGGATAGCAGCCAGTTCTGTCACTGTACTGTCAAGGTGGAGCCTGACATGTTGCACACTGTGTGACACGTGTATTTAGATATCATAATGCCTGGGAGAAGCCCCGATTGGAGATTTGACAAGTGATTTACTTTCTTCTGATGTCTGACTGTATGTATAAACTACTTCTTTATATGATAAATTCATAGTCTTTTACATTGTTACAAAGTGATACCCTAAAGCTATGTAGTATTGATAATATAGTAATGTAACTTGTAATTGAAATATTCTTGTCAGTAAAACATTTTTAGTGTACAGAAGTTTTTGCCATCTTCTGTGCAGATATGTTTAATAAACATGTGCTTCTCCTACATTCATTTTTGTGTGAAGTTATATATTGTACTCTTAAAAATGATTCGAACTCTCTCATGAGTTATCATTTAATGTGTCCATGTTGCACTGTGCATAATTTACACCTGTTTCTACAAATAGTTGGTTTGTCCCGTCTTCTCTAACGCCGGTATTGATGTTTAGACAATATCTTGTGTAGCCAGTTTAACAAGTCAGTACAGTACAATGTCCCTTTAATGGGACCGTGGAAGTCAAACTTTCATGATTCTGATACAAATTAGGCTATTAATGAGTAGCAGCATTTGCAATAATGCTTGTAACAATGTTATATGTTGCACAAATCACAGATTATAGTGTTCTAGTCATGTGCAAACCTAAGGTATTCTTTCCTGGAAGGGAGCTATATCTCAACACAGGATACAAAAAGAAAGATACTTTTGACAATGTAATTACATTTGAAATGTTGTTTAGTTTTTTAATTGAATAATCTCAGTCATTTAAAGGGACATAAAAACCCCAAAAATTGGAAAGTCGTTTGATATTGTATGCTCTATCTGAATCATAAAAGTAAAATTTGGGATTTTATATCCCTTTAAACTTTTAATGTAGACTACCCTGTACTTTTAAATGTATCATTAAACTATGCATAACTTTAAAAAAGTTTATTGCAAGAATGCTTCTAATTGTGCTGTATATAGTGATACACATTTCAAAAGTAATTTATGATGTCCTAATAGATTCCCGCCCCCCCCTCCTCATTCTTTTATCATTAGATCTATACAGAAACGTTCCTTTAAAGTCTGCAGTTGAAGGTAAAATTATAATAATGATACTGAATTAAGGTTCCATTCAGTGATCTGCTCTAGCAACTGCTGGGTCACATGCTGAGGGAAACTGTTATATCCTTGTTTTTTTTGTCTGCAGATTTTTCCTTGCTGTGTAGTTTAGTGCGCAGTCTGTACGTGACGTTTCTTTGAAGATGTCTAGTATCTGTGTCAGGATTTCCATTTAAACTCTGGTCCTGTAGCTGAGTGTCGGTAGCAAAAGTCAGATGGGCTCTTACTGCGCTCTCTTGCTCAGTAGCGTTAAACTGCTGTTCTAGCTGGAGTTCCTGGGTTCTTGCAGTGTTTTTGTTGGATTGGTGCCTTCTGGCTTATAAATGTCAGTGCACAATGTCTCAACTTGTTGGGGGATGTGAACTCTCTAAGCTCATCTAAATGCTAGAGCAAGGCTGTCCAACCTTTATACATGAGGGACAAACTAGAGTTTTTATCTTGCTGGGTGAACATATTTTAAATATACTGTTAGTAGTGTAATAATGCTTTAACTTATCTGATTTTTTTTATTTTTTTTTTTTATAATTGAATAAATTCTTTTCTCACTGGTTAACCCACCCCAATGGGGTTAACATATAGTTAGAATTGCGCATTATACAGAATCCTGTGAAATTCCTGAGGAGGACATGACTGCTGATTGGCAAATAATTATTCATGCTTTTCTTAATTGGGTCACTGCCATCTTCTTTTCATTCGCGGGAAAGCCTAGTGCCTGCATGCAACTTTAACTGTTTGTTTGAATGATCAGAAATGAAGATTAATTTAATACTGAATTTTATTGTCGGACTGGAATGTTCCTTTAATGACACACAAACTATATACACTGTGCTTGTGTATAAATATACTATCAGCCTTGCTTGTAGCTAGGTATAGCTGTGTATTGGCTCCCAGATTTACCAATATCTATACTGTGCATATTGTTTTGTAAAGATCCATACAGAAACAGAATCTTACATTTTTCTGTCTTTTTTTTCTATTATGTCCTAATTGTGACTTCTCCATTCGTGCTCATGTGCTGCTATAAGAGGAA